>NC_060141.1:328092905-328396181 GCF_021461385.2 Schistocerca piceifrons
CCAAATGGAACCCTGCCTGGAACAGTTCCGTCCTCCGTCACAGCGGGACCCACCTCCTCTTCCTCAAAATCACCCTCTCCAAACTTTCCACGAATTTCTGACTTCCAGCCTTGCCTCTCAATCCTTCTTAAAAAACCTTAATCCTACTCCTAACATCACCACTGCTGAAGCCCAGGCTATCCGTGATCTGAAGGCTGACCGATCCATCGTCATTCTTCCGGCGGACAGGGGTTCCACAACCGTGGTACTTGATCATCGGGAGTATGTGGCTGAGGGACTGCGTCAGCTTTCAAATAACACTACATACAAAGTTTGCCAAGGTAATCCCATTCCTGATGTCCAGGCGGAGCTTCAAGGAATCCTCAGAACCTTAGGCCCCCTACAAAACCTTTCACCTGACTCCATCAACCTCCTAACCCCACCTACACCCCGCACCCCTACCTTCTACCTTCTTCCTAAAATTCACAAACCCAATCATCCCGGCCGTCCCATTGTAAATGAGGAAAGCCCCCACAGAACGTATCTCTGCCTACGTAGATCAACACCTTCAATCCATCACATGCAGTCTCCCATCCTTCATCAAAGACACCAACCACTTTCTCGAACGCCTGGAATCCCTACCCAGTCTGTTACCCCCGGAAACCATCCTTGTAACCATTGATGCCACTTCCTTATACACAAATATTCCGCACGTCCAGGGACTTGCTGCGATGGAGCACTTCCTTTCACGCCGATCACCTGCCACCCTACCAAAAACCTCTTTCCTCATTACCTTAGCCAGCTTCATCCTGACCCTAACTTCTTCACTTTCGAAGGCCAGACATACCAACAATTAAAGGGAACAGCCATGGGCACCAGGATGGCCCCCTCGTACGCCACCCTATTCATGGGTCGCTTAGAGGAAGCCTTCTTGGTTACCCAGGCCTGCCAACCCAAAGTTTGGTACAGATTTCTTGATGACATCTTCATGATCTGGACTCACAGTGAAGAACAACTCCAGAATTTCCTCTCCAACCTCAACTCCTTTGGTTCCATCAGATTCACCTGGTCCTACTCAAAATCCCATGCCACTTTCCTTGACGTTGACCTCCACCTGTCAAATGGCCAGCTTCACACGTCCGTCCACATCAAACCCACCAACAAGCAACAGTACCTCCATTATGACAGCTGCCACCCGTTCCACATCAAACGGTCCCTTCCCTACAGCCTAGCTCTTCATGGCAAACGAATCTGCTCCAGTCCGGAATCCCTGAACCATTACACCAACAACCTGAAAACAGCTTTCGCATCCTGCAACTACCCTCCCGACCTGGTACAGAAGCAAATAACCAGAGCCACTTCCTCATCTCCTCAAACCCAGAACCTTGCACAGAAGAACCCCAGAAGTGCCCCACTTGTGACAGGATACTTTCCGGGATTGGTTCAGATTCTGAATGTGGCTCTCCAGCAGGGATACGACTTCCTCAAATCCTGCCCTGAAATGAGATCCATCCTTCATGAAATCCTCCCCACTCCACCAAGAGTGTCTTTCCGCTGTCCATCTAACCTGCGTAACCTCTTAGTTCATCCCTATGAAATCCCCAAACCACCTTCCCTACCCTCTGGCTCCTACCCTTGTAACCGCCCCCGATGTAAAACCTGTCCCATGCACCCTCCCACCACCACCTACTCCAGTCCTGTAACCCGGAAGGTGTACACGATCAAAGGCAGAGCCACGTGTGAAAGCACCCACGTGATTTACCAACTGACCTGCCTACACTGTGAAGCTTTCTATGTGGGAATGACCAGCAACAAACTGTCCATTCGCATGAATGGACACAGGCAGACAGTGTTTGTTGGTAATGAGGATCACCCTGTGGCTAAACATGCCTTGGTGCACGGCCAGCACATCTTGGCACAGTGTTACACCGTCCGGGTTATCTGGATACTTCCCACTAACACCAACCTGTCAGAACTCCGGAGATGGGAACTTGCCCTTCAGTATATCCTCTCTTCTTGTTATCCGCCAGGCCTCAATCTCTGATAATTTCAATTTGCCGCCGCTCATACCTCACCTGTCTTTCAACAACATCTTTGCCTCTTTACTTCTGCCCGACTGACATCTCTGCCCAAACTCTTTGCCTTTACAAATGTCTGCTTGTGTTTGTGTATGTGCGGATGGATATGTGTGTGTGTGCGAGTGTGTACCTGTCCTTTTTTCCTTTTTTCCCCCTAAGGTAAGTCTTTCCGCTCCCGGGATTGGAATGACTCCTTACCCTCTCCCTTAAAACCCACATCCTTTCGTCTTTCCCTCTCCTTCCCTTGTTCCTGATGAGGCAACAGTTTGTTGCGAAAGCTTGAATTTTGTGTGTATGTTTGTGTTTGTTTGTGTGTCTATCGACCTGCCAGCACTTTCGTTCGGTAAGTCACATCATCTGTGTTTTTAGATATATAACAACATAATTAAGTTAATATAACAAGTTTCTAATTTTTTTTAAATTTTTATAATTTTTTTGTTTTTTTTTTGTTTTTTTTTCTTAATTTATATCTAAAACTTCCTCTATGGAGTAGAAGGAGTTGTCATTCAGAAATTCTTTTAATTTCTTCTTAAATATTTGTTGGTTATCTGTCAGACTTTTGATACCATTTGGTAAGTGACCAAAGACTTTAGTGGCAGTGTAATTCACCCATTTCTGTGCCAAAGTTAGATTTAATGTTGAATAGTGAAGATCATCCTTTCTCCTAGTATTGTAATTGTGCACACTGCTATTACTTTTGAATTGGGTTTGATTGTTAATAACAAATTTCATAAGAGAGTATATATACTGAGAAGCTACTGTGAATATCGCTAGATCCTTAAATAAATGTCTGCAGGATGATCTTGGGTGGACTCCAGCTATTATTCTGATTACACGCTTTTGTGCAATAAATACTTTATTCCTCAGTGATGAATTACCCCAAAATATGGTGCCACATGCAAGCAATGAGTGAAAATAGGCGTAGTAAGCTAATTTACTAAGATGTTTATCACCAAAATTTGCAATGACCCTTATTGCATAAGTAGCTGAACTCAGACGTTTCAGCAGATCATCAATGTGTTTCTTCCAATTTAATCTCTCATCAATGGACACACCTAAAAATTTTGAATATTCTACCTTAGCTATATGCTTTTGATTAAGGTCTATATTTATTAATGATGTCATACCATTTACTGTACGGAACTGTATGTACTGTGTCTTATCAAAATTCAGTGAGAGTCCGTTTACAAGGAACCACTTAGTAATTTTCTGAAAGACATTATTGACAATTTCATCAGTTAATTCTTGTTTGTCAGGTGTGATTACTATACTTGTATCATCAGCAAAGGGAACTAACTTTGCCTCTTCATGAATATAGAATGGCAAGTCATTAATATATATTAAGAACAACAAAGGACCCACGACCGAACCTTGTGGAACCCCATTCTTGATAGTTCCCCAGTTTAAGGAATGTGCTGACCTTTGCATATTATGAGAACTGCTTATTTCAACTTTCTGCACTCTTCCAGTTAGGTACGAATTAAACCATTTGTGCACTGTCCCACTCATGCCACAATACTTGAGCTTGTCTAGCAGAATTTCATGATTTACGCAATCAAAAGCCTTTGAGAGATCACAAAAAAATCCCAATGGGTGGTGTTCGGTTATTCAGATCATTCAAAATTTGATTGGTGAAAACATATATGGCATTTTCTGTTGAAAAACCTTTCTGGAAACCAAACTGACATTTTGTTAGTAGTTCATTTTTACAGATATGTGAAGCTACTCTTGAATACATTACTTTCTCAAAAATTTTGGATAAAGCTGTTAGAAGGGAGATTGGACAGTAATTGTTGACATCAGATCTATCCCCTTTTTTATGCAAAGGTATAACAATAGCATATTTCAGTCTATCAGGGAAAATGCCCTGTTCCAGAGAGCTATTACACAGGTGGCTGAGGATCTTACTTATCTGTTGAGAACGAGCTTTTAGTATTTTGCTGGAAATGCCATCAATCCCATGTAACTTTTTGCTTTTCAGCAAGTTTATTATTTTCCTAATTTCAGAGGGAGAAGAGGGTGAGATTTCAATTGTATCAAATTGCATAGGTATGGCCTCTTCCACTAACAGCCTAGCATCTTCTAATGAACACCTGGATCCTACTATATCCACAACATTTAGAAAATGATTATTAAAAATATTTTCAACTTCTGACTTTTTGTTCGTAAAGTTTCCATTCAATTTGATGGTAATACTGTCTGCCTGTGCTCTTGGTTGACCTGTTTCTCTTTTAAATGTCACGTATACAAGCAAAAAATGTACAACTTAATAAAGGATGACACTTACAGGATCTTTAACACGCATTCCATGGTAAGTCGGTGAAGAGACTTCATTTATGAGCAGCTGCGTAGCCTAGACTTTATAAACTACCTAAAATTATGCAGCAACATATGAATTATAAAAACATCTGACAGTGATGCTCAGCCCCTTTTTGGGCAAATGGCAGCACCACACACAGAATTTTGTACAATCCATCCAGCAGCTCCAGAACTTTTGACTGGGCAAAGAAGACCTCATGGTGAGATTGAATGTGGTATCATTTTTTAAAGGGAATCTCTAAGAGACATCCTGGACCTCATAACAGGAAAGCCTGTGTCAACACTGACAAAACTGCTTGAAATTGTGCTTACATCAACAT
Source organism: Schistocerca piceifrons (assembly GCF_021461385.2). Lineage (NCBI taxonomy): Eukaryota > Metazoa > Arthropoda > Insecta > Orthoptera > Acrididae > Schistocerca > Schistocerca piceifrons. The sequence goes on from NC_060141.1 coordinate 328,097,602, forward strand.
ACTTTCTATCTGATGGAAATTATTATGAACAAGCAGACAGAGTGACTATGTGCTACCCACTATCACTAGCGGGACAACTATGTCTATGGAGGCATTTGAAGAAGTAGTCCTGGAATCAGCAGTCTACAAGCCCTCATGGTTTTTCTTTCTTTCTTTTATGATTTGTAGATGATACATTCGCAATCTGGCTGCATGGGTGACAAAATCTGTAAGACTTCTTCCAGCACCTTAATTCACTGCACCAAAACATCAAATTCTCAATGGAGATAGAAGAAAATAATCCACTTCCATTTCTGGAGATGGGCTCATCCAGCAAAGACTCGATGGCACACTTAGACACAGCATATACTGTAAACTGGTGCACGCAGATTTGTACAGGCAGGTCTCTTCACAACAGAAGGCATCCTAGGCACACTAAGGCACAGAGCACGCGAAATCTCTGACCATCCAGTTTAGCAGCCAAATTACAGCATCCACAGGTTGTGATCTGAATGAATAGTTATAGCAACTGCCAGATACAATGTGCCATTAAAATGAGGAAGCCAAAGCCAGCCTGGTGAGGGTGAAGAGAAAACTGTTGCCATGGCAATCATCCCGACATTGGGAACGCATTGGTGAAAATCATACGAATGCTCTGGAAACATAGTGTCAAGTTTGTATTCCGCCCACCAGCTGAGACAAAAACCTTGTTGGGGAGAATCAAGGATGTCTAGGACTCTGAAAACAGTAAGTCTGCCACATCTCCTGCCAGTGCTGGAAAATATACAGAAGCCAGACTATCTGGATAGTACAGGAGAGATGCACAGAGCATTAATGCCACAAACAGCCGGCAAAGTCTACTGTAGCAGAGCAGTGCATCTTCCACAGACAAATCATGAATTATGACAGCACCAAGTTGTCACAACAGTCCAATATCTCCTATTCCAAAAGATGCTGCAGAAATCTGGCTACACAATGAACTAATAAATAAAGACAACAGTTTCTGGTTAAGCAAGGTTTGGGATCCAGCCTTGAGCGTGGTCAAAGCACAAGGGCAGTCTGCATGGAAACTGGTTCCCATCACAGCAACTGAAGAGGGTGAGAAAATGTTGCCACAGTGCTGGCACGGATCTGTGGCCAGTGCTGTTGGCAGTGAGACTGAGGACAACAGACCATGCCCCAGCGACATGCATCCACCACCTCTACACCAGGTCTGCACTCACCGATGGCCAGCTACAGGTCACTAGTCGAAGGAGGATATAAAGACGGAAGACACATCACAAGGAATGTCTGGAGATGGCAAAAGATCGTCTTGTTGAAATAGTCTGCCTTTTGGGTGACAACATCTGGCTGAATACCCGAGAAATATTTAAAAGGGAATTTACCTTACCTTACATTCAAATGGGAATTTACATTAAACAGATGGACATAAAGGTACACATGGGATCAAGCTCAAATTCCCAGCCAACAATTGGAAAGCAATCTGGAAAAATATCAGTTACTGTAATCCACTCAAACATGATAGTGACCTGGTACAGCAGGGAAGTTTTGATCGATCAAAAACTTTATGACAGTCACCTAGCAGTCTGACCCATGTGCACGTCTTCCAATTTAGTAAATAATGATAAATATAGATTTTTGTGTAAAGAAATAACTGAAATTACGCAAAGTGTCAGGCTGGTGTTAGTTGTTGTTGTTGTTGTTGTTGCGGTCTTCAGTCCTGAGACTGGTTTGATGCAGCTCTCCATGCTACTCTATCCTGTGCAAGCTTCTTCATCTCCCAGTACTTACTGCAACCTACATCCTTCTGAATCTGCTTAGTGTATTCATCTCTTGGTCTTCCTCTACGATTTTTACCCTCCACACTGCCCTCCAATGCTATTATAAAAACAACAGCTCCCAAATATACAAAACCAGCACATTGTCTGAATCCAGATAATATTCCATATCCAACAACAAAATGCTATGCTGTGAACTGTATTAAAGAACAGACAACACACTATATACTGACACTACAAAATAAAAGCAACAAAGATTTTTGGTTTTACATCAATACACAGCACCACAAAAAAAAAAAAAAAAAAAAAAAAAAAAAAAAAAAAAAAAAAAAAAAAAAAAAAAAAAAACACTTACTATTATATAACAAACAAGTGACTAACTAATATTGACCAGAAGATAGGGAAATTCAATATAGTTCATCATAAAAGTTTCAGCTGCTATTCATAAAGCATTATTTATTTTCATTTTTTTCAAGTAACTTTTTTACAGTTTATCACCAATGCATATTCATTAAAATTTGATAACATTTTTACAAGTGAAGGCCCTGACTGGAGAAACATGTAGAAAGTGTATCCCCACAACCTTCCATACTTCAGACTGGAGGAAAAATGAGCCATAATGTGCATAATAATTTATAAACTGATTTTGCTTTATATAACTGTGATGTGTTTTTGCAATTTTAAAAATTCTTAAATAATTTTTTAAGGGAAAAAAATGAGTAGCATTACAGATTTCAAATTGTACACATCAGTGGTTCGGTTCTAGGTAGTAAATTTTTTTTCTCATTTATTTGAAATGCATTTTTATTATCAAACCAAAATGTCAGTTAACAACTACTACTCAGATTTTTTAATAAAAATAATCTATTTAAATTTAATTACTAAATGCACAAAAATGTGAATATTCATGACAACTGAAGTTTTGTTTTCGAAAATCCTTTACTTGAAATTCTTGTACCATGCTTTCATGCTTTAGCATTTCTGAACATCAGTACAGAAGTTGTTTCCTGGATTTCCATGTTACAAGACATAGTTACTACCTCCACAATGATCTCATTGAAAATATACTGTTAAGGAAAGAAAGTATTTAAGGCTAAAAGGCTACCAACTTCAAAAGTTAATACTCTAGAAGTAAAATCTGAAATTTCTTTGGAGTCTCTGAAATAATAAAAACAAAATTCATTATTTCCAGGTTGATTCTCTTTCTTTCCTGAATGTTGTAATAAATAGTGATAGTTCACTAGTTTTTGCGTTCATCAAATGTATTCACTGCATCAAACCGGACTTTTAATTAATTCCACATTAAATGTATAGTAGCCACATAGTAACAGCCATTTACTTTAGCCACATGCCGAATACTGAGCTAGAAGTTCTGTTATGGTACCACATTTTAAATCAGTGTCTCGTGCTATTCAATAGGTGACAGCAGCACTTCTGAGTGAATTCTGGGAGAAACATTGAGGCCACCTAAGCACTGGTCACTCTCTCTCATTACAAAGACCACTCTCTCTTTTGTCATGGGTCCTGATCAGTGAACATTTGAGGCAAAATATTTTTAAGTGTATACCTGTCCTTTTTTCCCCCCTAAGGTAAGTCTTTCCGCTCCCGGGATTGGAATGACTCCTTACCCTCTCCCTTAAAACCCACATCCTTTCGTCTTTCCCTCTCCTTCCCTCTTTCCTGATGAAGCAACCGTTGTTCGCAAAAGCTTGAATTTTGTGTGTGTGTTTATGTTTGTTTGTGTGTCTATCAACATGCCAACACTTTCGTTTGGTAAGTTACATCATCTTTGTTTTTAGATATATTTTTCCCACGTGGAATGTTTCCCTATATTATATATATAAAGAATAGCAAACAAAATCAATTTCAGATAATGTTGAATGTCATCTGGAGGTATTCAATGTTAAAGTCACGTGATACCTGATACTCAACAAAAAATTATATACTCCACCAACATCATTAGAACTTTCACATGTGAAACATTCTGGTCTTCCATATGACTGATGATACCTAATTCCCAGATTTACCTGTAGAACTGAATTTTATATCTGGTCTTACATCTGAGAGAGAGTTGTGATCACAGATTGCAAAGCACAAATTGCATCAACATAGTGCAAACGATAAGACCGCAAAATCTGTAATACCCACAATCTCAAAACAATGCAGCAAGTTCGATGAGCAGACTCACAGGTACTTATATAATTCAGAACTGATCAGACGTTTTCGATTATTATTACTCATACACAGAATCATAACATCAAACAAATAAGATTCCATAAGAACTACAAACAATTATTTGACAACAGGTTGAACATAATGATGCCACCACCATACATGAAATAGTAGGTAGGGATGGAAGGCCACTCCAGCCATCTTTCCCAGTCCCTGCCTGTTATCTATCCAACAACATGTATACATCTGGCATGCTGCATCAATATTTGGCACAGTTGTTGCCGAAGATCACATGACACATTGGCAAGTTGGAGGCACGTGTGCTTGAAAACAGGTCCTTTTAAGTGGTGTGAGGTGAGATTGTGGCCAGTCACGTATGAGTGAGGATGGTGGGTGCTAGAGGGAGCTGCTAGGAGAGTGAGGCAGGTCTATGGCGACACCATCTGACCGCTGACCGCTTACCGCACCAGCATCCTTGTATCCTAGCTATCATGCTCCAAAAAAGGCACATGTAAGCGTTTCAATGGTAGCAGATAGTGTTGTTTTGCTGGGGGCATACCTGGGTACCTAGCAATTAGTGAGCTAATAATAACAAGTACATTTGGCAGAAGTTTTATGCGATTGTATACGCTTTTGCAAGTTTGTATGTTACAAGATTTTGTGTATTTGAACTGTTGAGCTGGGTAAACACGAGATCAAGAAGTATTGTGGGGATAAAATATTTACGAAAGGACCAATAAGTATACGAATTAAAAATACGCAATGAAGTGGAAGAGGGTGGCATGGCCAAGTTGTGCTGGTATTTTCACTGCCCATTAGGCAAGCCAATAAACATCAATACTGACACCAAGGGGAAAGTGAGTACTGTTGCAACTGCATGATGCACCTTGTGTACCATCCAAGCCAGCCTTGTGTTGCTGGAAGGGACCTCCCCCTCATATTCAGATGTCATGGTTGCAAGCTCTGGGGGATCACATTGCCAATATGATTAGGAATATGCAGATGCTTGCCAAAGATTTGTAGTTTTCTCCTGAAATGCAGGCCTTGCTGAATGAACTGGTGGCTACACAACAATGTCTTTCCATTTTGCATTGGGCAGAAGGGAGTGAAGCTAGTGAAGATCAAGATGGAGAGGATGCAGGGTGTCTTAGCATGCAAACATGTGCAAGCTGACCTCTAAGTAAGCTTCCAAACCCCCTTCTCCCCATTATTAAAAATATTCAATTCTGTAAATTGATAAGGTGAATCAGACAGTGGAAGTGCTGTGGTTGCTTGTGCATGTGGAAGATCAGGCCAACTCGTTGCACATTCAACACAGTGTAATATGTCAACTAATACTACCTTTGATGCAAGAACATTTCAATAAGTTGGTGACAGAGATTATGCAAGATACTTGTTCTGTGGTGACCCTCGCAAAACAATAGTATTTGAATATTTAGGGATGAGCGTGCACAAGGACTTGATAGAAAGATATTTCTATCAGATGCACACAGCAAATGAAAATCTTACAGATTACACTGCATGGGTGAGGGTAGCCATGACTGTGTTGTCTACAGAATTCCCAAAAGGGAAGCTGTTATGAATTTTGTTGAAGGCATGAGACCGCAGCACAGATCACAGGTGTCATTCGCAAATAAGCCATAGTCTTTCATTGATTTAGACAAAATGATTGTCAGTATAGAAAACATCTGGTATGAGGATGAAAAGAGGAATTGTGAGGGATTAGCTCGTGAAGACAGTGTACAGATCACTGTGTGGCACGAGTGTTTTCAGTGTGGAAATGAAGTGTATCTGGCACATGATTGTGGGGAGCCCCAAGAGCAGCTTATGAAAAGCTGATGTCGGAGGGTGCTGCGGTGGCATATGAAGCTTCCATTGCCATGTGGTTGCCACAGTATGTGTGCAGTGAACCTCACGCACCTACCTTACATACGTGCTGTGTTAGGGACTGAGCCAGCTCGTGCATTAATAGGCCCAGGAAGTAGCACTTCACTGCTTAGTCACACATGGTATTGTGAGCATAAGCTCCTGGCTAAACTTCCTAATTTGCAGCCAGTTCATGAGCGCTGCCATTCTGTGTCTGTGAAGCAACTTGGATTAGTGGGATGCATGAGCTGCAAGTTTAGGATTGACAAATTTACCTGGTCTATGGATTTTTTTGTAGCTAGGGGTCTGACCATAAGATTTTTGTTAGGATGCAGTTTTTTTATGGGCATTGGTTGTGTGTTGGATTACAGAAAAAGGGAGCTACAGTATAAGTTCTGTCTGAAGGAAAAGATTGGGGTTAGTAGTCATGGGTCCAGACTATGAGTATGTAACGTTGGGACTGTCAGATCAGGGTTTGAATTTGGTCACTTGGGTGAATTGCAGGCCTCTCAGCTGCTGGCAGGTTTGAATCAATTCCTGGAAGCTCTAACATACAGATTAGGGGTAACCAATAAGATTCAGTATGAGATTAGGCTCACTGATACAGAACCAGTGAGGCAATCCTCGTATCGTCTGTCATTGCCAAAGACAAGGGAGCTTAGGAAAATTACAGATAGATTTCCTAAGGACAGGGTAAACAGGCCTTCCTTATCTCCTTATGCCGCTCTCATGTTTCTAGTACTGAAGTATAATAGTACTTTAGGCCAGTAGCTGATCTCTGTCGACTAAATCAGAAATTGGTCCTTAAGTCTATACCACTGCCAGATCTGCATAACTGTTTTGCTTGGTTTGCTGGCACTCATATCTTTACGGTGCTTGACTTATATGAAGCATACTGTCAGATTCCACTCACTTAGAACTCTGAATCTTACACCACCTTTTGCAAGGACAATAATTTTTTGAGTTCTCCAAAATTATTTTGGATTATCCACCAGGGCGGCTGCCCTGTCCCGGCTGTTGGTTTCCATGGTTTCCATTTTGAGTGATTTGAAGTGCATATACAATTATTTGGACAATGTGGACATCTACAGTCTTAGCTTCAGCGAGCACCTTAGGCTTCTTATGTAGGTCTTGTAATGGTTGTGAAAGGCAGGCTTCAGTATCAAGCCAAGCAAGGTAACCTTAGCATGGTAGAAATAATGTTTTTACAGAACCTTGTGGGTGAGAATGAGTAGACCAGTTATGGATCCAGGCCATATATAAATTTACAGTACCATGGAATAAGAAGATAATTGCTGTATTTGTAGGCATGATAATTTTTTTAGGAAGTTCATCGTCATCTTCACCCAAGTTCCATACCCACATACCTACTAAATCAGCTAAGGAAAATAGACATGGAATTTAATTGAGGGGAATCTCAGCAATCAGCCTTTGACTCCTTAAAACAAGCACTTAGCAATGTGCTGTTTCTAGGTATACTGGATTGCAATCACTAATTTGTAGTGAAAACCAGTGCATTCAACTCTGGAATCACAGCTATCTTGTTACAAGAACAGGAAGGGGGGAGGCAGTAGTTGGCACGTGCCTCAAGAGCACTGACGGGGCCTGAATATAATTATTCTGTATTGAAGATGGAAGCTCTGGTAGTTCTGTTCACTCTAGAATGATTTAAATTCTACTTTGTACATCAAAAGCTCCTGCTGGAAACAGATAAGACAGGCCTAGAGTTGGGTATTGGCTACATCACGCAAGACCGGCAGGATAGTACACTGGACCGTAAGGATTTCAGGCTTTCAACTCAAGGTAGCACACATTTGCAGTAGACAGAACCAAGCTGCTGACACTCTCAGTCCCATGTTCGAGGAGGAAGGCAAGGTTGAGGTGGAAGATAGTCAAGAGTCATCAACATCTGCAGTACAGGCAACGATGCTGGGCTTCCAAGTAATCACAGCTGTGTTGGCTGATGTTTCTGCTTCATTTACAAAAATCTAGGAAGAACAATGCAAAAATGATACACTGAGGGCATTCAGGAGAAATGAGAGCGGTGGCACTTGGTTTCACGCTACTCTCTAAAGAAGGGAGTGTTGTGCTTCCACATGAGGTATGACAGGAGGGTAAAGATCTACCTACCAAGGGAGTTGATAACAGTGGTATTTAAAATATTTCCATCAGTGCTTGTGTTGTTGGCATCTGGGATACCTGAAAATGTAGTCGAAGATTCAGGAAAATGTCATGTGGAAAGGAATGGGTGCTGAGATTAGGCAGATGATCAATATGTGCCAGAGATGTAAGGCAGCTAAGCCCAACACTGGATCCAAGAAAGGATTACACCATTCAATGGGGGAAATGCTACCCTTGATAAATTCTTTATTGACTATTCGAGACCCCTTCCATGCACCAGGAACAGGAACTTTTGTGTTTGTGGTTGTTGATGCTTTCACCAGGTTTGTGTGGCTCATCCCAATCTGAAGGGCAACTAGTATGCTGATCATCAAGCATTTGTCCTGGCAAGGGACAATGCTGCTGTGTTCATGTCACGAGAGATTCAAAAATTTTGGTTTGGCAATGGCATCCACCACATAATTACTACCCTGTATTATCCACAACTGTTATTCACCAAATGCATAAATAGAAATTTGAAGCTGGCTCTGATAATATACCATTTGCAGACGTAGAAGCAGAAGGTCAGGTCCCTAAATTGGCTTACCCTTGCTTCCAATATTGTGTATCGTGAGGCAAAAAAAGACCACACTATCTAAGCTCAGGTTTTTGGTGGCTTAGCAATCTATCACCGCAGCATGTTCGCCCAAACGATATGAGGACAAAGTGAGAGTCTGCTTAGAAGAATATATTACTGGTCCAGCAATAGGCGGGGCCAGGAGTTATAAGAAGGAGTGGCATGCAGTGAAAGCTGCACTGGTGGATGTAGTCTCTTTGAAGAAAATTTAGGGGCAGAATAGGTATGCGTGCAATTACGGGGTAGGTGCTGCCTCACTTCGTGGGCCTATACAAGTAATTAAGGCTCTGACCCCAGTAAGCTTCTTGCTCTTAGAAAAATGAATGCACAAGACGATTCTGGCCCACCTGAGCTAAATCAAGATGGGGAGTGTTACGAAGAGTCTGAGGAGTACAGTTTGATGAAGTTGGGGCAGCACAGATTTGGAACCTGCAAATGAAATCCTTCCCTGGCGTATTTCCATTTAAGTGGGGGATGTCATGATATTTGACGTGGTTGTTGCCAAAGATCGCATGGTGCAGTGGCATGTTGAAGGCACATGCACATGAAAACGAGCCCTTTCATGTGGAGTGAGGTGAAACTGTGGACAGTCACCTACGGGTGAGGATGGCGTTCACTAGACTGGCGGAGCGAGACAGGTCTGCATCGAGAGCATGGTCGAGAGTGAGTTCATGGTGGGAGACAATAATGGAGCCTAAGTGTCTGCTGGCCCTTGAGAGCACAATGCACAATAATGCACACAGCAGTTAGTTGTGGCTCACAGGACTTGTCAACAACCGTGCTAGAGGGAATTGTGGTGAGAACTGTTGTATTACTCCAAGAGCTTACCTCTGTGATAAAGTCCTGTATTTGATAATAATCAAATGAGAGTGCACAATAACTGACAGTTCAGTTCTTGTAGCTATCTCTGGAAGAGCAAATGCTGTTTGACAGGTGTGATTATTCTCAGACTTCCAGCTGTTCCAACACACCTCATTCTGGTTAAGCCAGGCACTGTTCTCATTTAGCACTTACTCCTGTGCCGAGAAGTATGAAGTGATAAACTGATTTTCCTTTCTTTACAAAACATTGTTCATTAAGCAGGCTTTTTGCTCCCTCTCATCTTGGAAGTGTGTAATCTCATATACCTTGCCTGTTTTTTAGAACTCAAACCGGCTGGCCATTAAATACACACAAGTTGTATTGGTGTGGTACTTTGCTGCAGGCAGTAATGACTTACAATACTAGACACCTCCTCCCCCCCCCTCAAATGCTCAGCATTTTGGACAGCTGTGAACAGGCTTGATAATTCCAGCATTGCACACTTGCAACACTTACACACTGCATAAAGGTTTGGTTGAGTAAAATTCGCCAAGCGCTCTGTTGGTACAGTGAAACTGATGCAAATTTCCATTGGCCTTCTGGCCTTTTTATTACGAGTAATAGTCTATAAGCCAGTTAATGGTTTGGAAACCACGTCAGATCAAATAAGGGGCAGTGCCCACATATTTTTTTCTATACTGAAATTTGTTCATGGTGTATGCACCCCAGGACAACCAGAAAATCTGGGAAAAACCCCAAGAATTTTTTCATCCTAGAGAAAACCAAGAAAAACCTGGAATTTTTTGCAATTCAGGGAATCTTTCACTCTTTTGGTTTCAGTTAAATGTTTGTAATTTTGACTGGTAAGAACTGATATTCCAACAAAGAATTTTGCTTTAGCCGGCTACTGCAGAATAATACTACAATGATAAAACATAAATGAACGAAAAACGCCGAAATAAAACTTATGTTGCAAAGAAAATGCTCTATTTACAAAAACAAAACACAGTGCACACGCAAATGTCTGCCAACAGCAAAATGTGTCAAAGGCTTCAGGATGAAGATTATGCAATACTTAGTAACAACAAACTGCTTTTGAGGAATGTGATGCCACAACTGTTTACATTAGGTTTGTTTCAGCAGTTGCCACCAGGCTCTTGCACATGCACACAACTTTAGTCGTGTATGAGCAGCGCCTTCTCCTGCTTCTGACTGCTTGAAGTGTAGCTGTTAAGCTGTATAAACAGCAGCAGCAGGCAGCCAGATGTACACCAGGAAATTTTTTCTAGTGTGTCCAAGCTGCCAGATTCACACATGTGGAGAGCAGTTTGAGTTGTAGTGGGGACGGATAGAGTCCACGAGACCCATGTTTACGTTTCATGGCTTTGATGTATTCATTTACAGTTCTCATGGCAAATGAAAACAAAACAGATTTCTGTGGCTGAGAGTTATCAAATGAGTAAAGATACATTCACTTAACTATGGAAGGCTGAAATATGTTATTACTTTCAGTTTTCTGATTTTATTTTATTTCCACATTATTGGCGATCAAGCATTAGTCACCTTGGAGAATAATGAAGTTATTTTTGTCAGTTTGCTAAAGAAATTTGGCTTTTATTAATCCTTTGCAAAGAGGCAGTCAATTTATTTGAAACAAATTGTTTTATTCCACACTGTAGGTTAGTTGGGAGCTTCCAACGTTAGGCGCATAATGGGGCCCCTTAGGAACATGGCTGCCATGGAGGGGAAGGAAGAGAGTGTGCACCCCGTGTGCATACCAGGAGGAGTCATTCCGGATGTGGAAAGGGTGCTTCTGGATGCCATGAAGAGTACAGTGTGCAGCCAACTGCAGGTGGTGGCTCATGTTGGTACCAATGATGTGTGTCACTCTGGATTAGAGGAGATTCTCTCTGGTTTCGGTCAGCTAGTGGAAATGGTAAAGACTGCCAGTCTTTCTTGCGAGATTAAGGTGGAGCTCACCATCTGCAGCATCATTGATAGAACTGACTGTGGTCTTTTGGTGCAGAGCCGAGTGGATGGTCTGAATCAGAGGCTCAGGCAGTTCCGTGAACGTGTAGGCTGCATATTCCTTGACTTGTGCCATTGGGTGGTGGGTTTCTAGGTTAGGTTGGTTGGGTTGTTTTGGGGGAGGAGACTAGACAGTGAGGTCATTGGTCTCATTGGATTAGGGAAGGATGGGGAAGGAAGTCGGCCATGTCCTTTCAAAGGAACTATCCTGGAATTTGCCTGGAGGGATTTAGGGAAATCACAGAAAACCTAAATCAGGATGGCCGGATGTGGGATTGAACCACTGTCCTCCCGAATGTGAGACCAGTGTGCTAACCACTGCACCACCTCGTTCGGTGTGTGAAATCCTATGGGACTTAACTGCTAACACACACACACACACACACACACACACACACACACACACACACACCATGCCCGAGGGAGGACTCGAACCTCCGCGGGGACCAGCCACACAGTCCATAACTGCAGCGCCTTAGACCGCTCAGCTAATCCCGTGCGGCGATACAACAGAAAGGGCATCCATCTAAAAGGGAGGCAGGTAAAACACATTAAAGTAGTTGTAGCAACAATCAGTATTGAAGTCATAAACTGTTGTATCTGCATTGGGAAAGAACCAGAGTTCCAAGCCCTAATAGAAGGCACTGAAGCTCAAATAGTTATAGGTGCGGAAAGCTGGCTAAAGCTAGAAATAAGTTCAGGTGAAATTTTTTTCAAACGACCCAACAGTGTTCAGAAAGGATAAATTAAATACAGTTGATGGTGGAGTATTTACTGCTTTTAGAAGTAGTTTACCTTGTAGTTAAACTGAAGTAGATAGTTCCTGCGAATTAGTATGGGTAGAGGTTATAGTTGACCCCTCGACTCATAAGATATAGTTGCTGAACAGTTCAGTGAAAACTTGACTCTCATTTCGAATAGGTATTCCACTCACACAAATACTGCTGGTGGTGAATTCAATCTACCCTCAATATGCTGGAAATATTATATGTTTAGACCTGGTGCCTGGCACAAAACATCATCCAAAATTGTACTGAATGCTTTTCCAGAAAATTATTTTGAACAATTAGTTTACGAGCCCACTCGAAGCATAAATGGTTGTGAAAGCAAACTTGACCTCTTAGCAACAAATAATCCTGGACAAATAATGAGTATCATGATGGATACAGAGATTAGATTAGTGACCACAAGGCAGTTGCTGCTAGGCTGAATACTGTAACACCCACAACCATCAAAAAGAAACGCAAAGTACATCTATTTAAAAAAGGTGATAAAAATGCTCTTAATGCCTTTTTAAGAGACAGCCTCAACTCCTTCTGATCTGATAAAGTAAGCGTAGAAAATATGTGGAACAATTTCAAAGAGATAGTATCGATGGCAATCGAGAGATATATACCTCATAAATTAATAAGTGATGGTACTGATTCCCCATGGTACACCAAACAGTTCAGATCACTGTTGCAGAAGCAATGAAAAAAGCATGCCAAATTTAAAAGAATGCAAAATCCCCAAGATTGGCAAAGTTTTGCAGAAGTTTAAAATATAGCACATGCTTCAATGCAAGATGCTTTTAATAATTTCCACAATGAAACTCTGTCTCAGAATCTGGCAGAAAACCCCAAAGAGATTCTGGTCTTACATAAAAGCACACCAGTCGCAAGATGCAATTAATATCTTCGCTGTGCAATAACAATGGCCACTAAAGCAGAGTTATTAAACCTGGTTTTCTGAAACTCCTTCACCAAAGAAAATGAAGTAAATTTTCCTGAATTCCAGTCAAGAATAACTGACAAGATGAGAAACATAGAAGTAGATATCCTCGGTGTACCAAACCAGCTTAAATCCCTTAATAAAGGCCTCTGGTCCAGATTGTATACCAGTCAGGTTCTTTTCAGAGTATGCTGATACAATAGCTCCATATTTAGCAATTATATACAACAGCTCGCTCATAGAAAGATCCATACCTTAAGACTGGAAAATTGCTCAAGTCACACAAATACCCGAACAGGGAAATAAGGGTAATCTACTGAAGTACACGTCCATATCACTGACATCAATTTACAGTAGGGTTTTGGAACATATACTGTATTCAAACATTATGAATTACCTCGAAGAAAACTATTTATTGACACTTAGTCAGAAGGGAATCAGATAATATCGTTCTTCCAAAACACAACTAGCTCTTTATACTCATGAAGTAATGAGTGCTATCGACAGGGGATGTCAAATTGATTCCATATTTTTAGATTTCCAGAAGGCATTCGACACTGTTCCTCACAAAGATCTTCTAACCAAACTGCGTGCCTATGGAATACCGCCTCAGTTGTGCGACTGGATTTGTGATTTCCTGTCAGAAAGGTCACAGTTCATAGTAATACATGGAAGTCACCCTGTGAAACAGAAGTAATATGTAGTGTTTCCCAAGGAAATGTTATAGGACCTCTATTGCTCCTGATCTATATTAATGACATAGGAGACAATCTGAGTAGCCCTCTTAGATTGTTTGCAGCTGATGCTGTCATTTACCATCCTGTAAAGTCATCAGATGGCCAAAATGAATTGCAAAATGATTTAGATAAGGTATCTGTATGGTGTGAAATGTGTCAATTGACCCGGAATACAGAAAAGTGTGAAGTTATTCACATGAATACTAAAATAAATCCATTAAATTTTGATTAGGTGATAAGTCACACAAATCTAAAGGCTGTAATTTCAAATAAATACTTAGGGTTTACAATTACGAATAAGCTAAAATGGAACAATCACATAGATAATGTCATGGGCAGAGCAAACCAAAGACTGCAATTGATTGGCAGAACACTTAGAAGGTGCAACAGGTCTATTAAAGAGACTGCTTACGCCACGCTTGTCGCCCTACCCCGGATTCCTGCTGTGTGGCGTGGGATCCTCATCAGGTGGGACTGACAGATGACTTCGAAAACGTTTAAACAAGGGCAGCTCATTTTGTATTATCATGAAATAGGACAACTGTTTTTTTATACATATTTTTTTTATTTTTGAAAAAAAAATTGTATTTTTTCTTACTAGCTTATTGCAGTGCTGTGTGGCTGTAAAAGTAATTGGAAATGCTGCATAACAGTATTGCAGAGTACGAATTAAAAAAAAAATGTTAAAATCACCACATAGCAAAATATTTGGGTACTTTGAGCTGTAGAGTCTAGTTTTGAAATGAATATTATGCCAAGAACTGCTTCCTTATTTTGCATCCCTTATCTGGATAGGATATGGCCCTAAGTACAACAAATCCCTATGTCCCCCAGAACAACATGCCACAATGCTGCACATGGTCATGTGATGTACCACTATACAAGAAATTCCAAACATAAATGTGGTGAAAAGCATATGAGCAGAGCAAATACCAAGAGCAGACTTCCTATGGCATCAAAGCTGCGCATGTGCAGTAACAGCTATTTTCTGGTGCTCTCTTGCAACTGCTCAAACGAACCTAAAATTCTAACAAGTCACAGGAAAATATTGCAAATGGTGATTTGAGAAGCTTTACTTTCAAAGTAGATTTCCTTTTACGCATTGTCAATTGTTATGTGTGAGAATGTGCAATGAATATCTTAAAAGATAGACAGTTTGACTCTCATTCAAAACTTAACACTTTGAGGACCAGTCACTTGCAAAAATTTTGGGCACAAAAGAACAACATTTACGTCATTGTTTACAAATTTTACTGGCACATTTCTGTTTGATATATCTTAAAGGATAACACACACAAAAAAGATCAATGTTATATGTGAAACCTAGCTTTCTTGTAGCTATACCTCAAGTATATTAATTTAAACCATTAAATTTTTCCGTTTGTATGTTCGTGTTACTTAGCAGTGATGTTACTATGGCTCACTACATCACATATCCTGTGCCGCTGTCACTGGCTGGAGAGATCACACGATGGGAGCTGTGATTAGCTGGAGAGATCACGTAATGTGAGCTATGATCGCCAACAAAAACAAATCGCTATTCCAATTTCAATGCTGTAGCCACTAATGTGCGTGTTTGCTGGAATTTGTATATATACTTTCATAATATGAAAAATGCAGTGTATATGTTGCTGCACACCAAAGCTCTTCCCAAAATGTGTTTTTTTTCTGGGTTTCAGTTCCTAAAGTACCACAAAGTTCTGTGTCAATATATAAAACCTTTATTCATTCAAAGAATTGATAAAATTATTTAATTAGATAGATAAAAAATCTACTCACCAAGACGTGTCGGAACACAAACATAAAAGACTGTTGTAACTGGCAAGCTTTCGAAGCCAATGTCTCCTTCTTCAGAAGGGTTGAAGAGGAAGGAAGAAGGGTGAAGGAAAAGCACTGGAGAGGTCTAGGAAGAAGAGGTAGATTTTGGGAAAGTCACCCAGAACTGCGGGTCAGGAGAGACTTACCGTGGGGATGAGAAGGAAAGACTGACTGTTGGGGACTACATCAGATGAGATTTGAAAACCTGAGGACTTAAAGGTGGAAGACAGTGTAATATGCAAGATAGCAATTACTACTAAAACATCTTGTACAAGTTAATAAGAGTGAAAAGCCGAGTGCATTGTACATAACGGAGGTGGGAGGTTGGTGGTGAAAAATATATGGGAAAGACAATGACAGATGAAGAAAACTAAAATGGAGTGAAGCAAAAAGTTGTTACAGTGAAGAAGTGCTTAGATGGAAGAAATTAACGTAAATTAAGGCCATGGGGGTGGCGAGAACCAAGGACATGGATATCTGCCTTAGTTGATGAACACCTGCTGCCTATAATACAAAGACTCCAACCTACATTAAAGATGCCAACTATTTCCTAGACTGTCTGAAATCCATGCCCATCCCACTCCCACCACACACCTTGGTTGTCACCACTGATGCCACCTCGCTCTATACCAACATCCCCCACGGACATGGTCTGTCTGCTGCTGAACATTTCCTCAATCAGTGCCCCCTGATTCCAAACCTATGACTTCCTTCCCGCTCACCTTAATCAACTTTATCCTTACCAACAACTACTTCACCTTTGAGGGGCAGACATACAAACAAATCAGGAGTACAGCCATGGGAACCAGGATGGCTCCTTCCTATGCCAACCTTTTCATGGGTCGCTTGGAGGGGGCTTTCCTGGGATCCATAGGTCTTCAGTGCCTGGTTTGGCTTAGATTCATTGATGACATCCCTACCATATGGACTCATGGTGAGGCTGACCTGCTAAAATGCCTGGAATCTCTGAATACCTTCTCCCAATTAAATTTCACATGATCCTATTCCGAACCCCATGCCACTTTCCTTGATGTTGATCTCGTCCTAACCAAAAGCCAGCTACACACTTCTGTCCACATTAAACCTACCAATAAACAACAGTACTTACATTTTGACAGTTGCCATCCTTTCCATGTCAAATGTTCCCTCTGATACAGCCTTGGCATCTGAGGCAAACGTATTTATTCGGAAGCAGACTTTATACAGCAATACACCACCATTCTCATCTCAGCCTTCATTGCACATAATTACCCCACCAGCCTAGATCAAAAGCAGATTTCCTGGGCAGAGCAATCACATCCAAGACTGGTATGCTGGTCCCTTCAAAAAACAACTTTAGAGCACTCCACTCGTGACTCAGGATTATCCTGGTCTAGAATATTAATCAACTACACTCATGCTCATAAATTAAGGATAATTGCAGAATGTGGTGCCACACATGTGTGAAAATGTCTGCACCGTACTCCGACATGCACCAACACACCTCTGCGTATGTGGGCTGCTGCCAGCACCATCATGCGATGACCGCAGGTCAAATGCACCGCATGGTCATATCCTGAGGTGATTTAAACCCACAAACTCCCCACCAGAGTGTTGTTTCACCATGTATCAGCAGTACCCTTAATTTATGAGCATGAGTGTATTTCTACAGGGCCATAAATTCCTAAAATCATGCCCTGAAATGAGAACCATTCTGTTTGAAATTTTGCCCACCATGCCTAGAATACCTTTCCACCACCCCCTCCCAATCTCTGCAGTATTCTTGTCAGACCCCATGCTCCTTCTGCACCCATCTCCCAACCCTATGGCTCCTACCCCTATGACCATCCCCATTGCAAGGCCTGCCCTATGCACCCTTCTAACGCCATCCATAATAGCCCTGTAACTGGCAAAACATATACTGTCAAAGGGAGAGCCACCTGTGAAACCACATATGTCATATACCAGCTATTATGTAAACACTGTTTGGCCTCCTACATCGGCATGACTACCACCAAAGTATCAATTAGGATGAATGGGCATAGGCAGAGGGTGTATAGTGGCAACTAGCAACATCCTGTTACAGAACATGCTCTACAATATGACATTCCTGACCTCTGCGCCTGTTTCACCACACACGCCATCTGGATTCTTCCCCCAGACACCAGTTTCTCAGAACTCTGCATGTGGGAACTAGCACTACAAGATGTCCCTGGTTCTTGCCACCCACCTGGCCTTAATTTATGTTAATTTCTTCTGTCTCAGCATTTCTTCATTGTAACTACTCTCTGCTTCACTCCGTTTTCGTTTTCTACACGTTTCATTGTATTTCCCGTCTATTTTTCATCACCCCCCTCCCACCTCTGTTATGTACAATGCACTGAAATTTGTTTAACATTTAGAGGGACTAGTGCCCAGCATTTATTCAGTTATTTTTCTGCATTAATTATTTTTAATCACAAATCATTGAAAGAGGATAGTGCTTGTGTTATCTTTTCAATACTGAAAATTGTTTAATGTTCAAAGAAATGAGAGCCCAATATCATATTTAAATTTTCTTAACATCTTGCAGAGACTAGTGTCTCTTTACTTGCTATATCCAAATCATTTTGGTATTTTGAGGGGATAGTTCCTGACCTTTACTGATTACAAGTCATGTCTTGGATTTAAATGTGAGGTAACGCCAGGTTGTAGCTTGTCTTATGTAATGTTACTGTTAAAGCAAGTTGCAACAATGGTTGGTTCCAAAATGCTGAGCTTTCATTCATACAATGGAAGAAACTCCCAGATACAGCCCAAGGCAAAATTTCTGTGTGGTAAGACAAGGAACAGTTTCTGTGTGATATCATGTACAAAATATTATTATTGATAAATGTTTGTTCTATGTAAAAAACACTATGAGACAGGAGAACTTCAACTAATTATTCGTACTAACTGAAAATCAAATCAAATGAATCTGAATCTTCCACTCAACCCATAGTACTTATGGCACAGAGAACTTAGGTAATGCTTATTGATTTAAAATCAAACAATAGAATGTCCAGCATGGAATATTAACAATATGGAAAAGACAGATTGCTACTCACCACAAAGAGGAGACATTGAGCCATGACTCAACCATTACTGATGTAACATAGAGATGAATCAATTTTATTCTTAGGAAACTAAAGCAATATCTTCCAACATAAACATAATTGTGATGTCAGAGAAGTAAGAATGGCAGAAATATGTTTTACCAGTTTGTTAAGATCGTAATTTTACATATGGAGAATAAAAACATGACTCTCCAACATGCTCAAAATAATAATGCACATAAAACTTGTAATTTATATTTTTACCTTGTGCACATCATTCTCTTCATTTCTGTAAAATGCAGAAAAGTGATGAGGAACTGTGCACAAAGTGCCACCTACTCCAATTTCCCAGTGTAAAGACCATCAACTCTTCGAGAAGTTTCCATTGGTAAACCATACTAATCTCTTATTTGTGGACCCTCCTTATTACAACACATTGCAAACACTTGCCAAACACAGCATGCAAGGGGGGATCACGTGCATGGTCCCCTATAAACTTCACCAATACAATTTATGTTTGGATAAACACAAATTAGTTCTGTGTATCACTTGTAGACAATGCCACAAAATCAATTTCCACAAGATAATCACAGAAAATGAGTTCACATAAGATAGTACAGTGTCTCTTTTTTTTTTTTTTTTTTTTTTTTTTTTTTTTTTTTTTTTTTTTTTTTTTTTTGAGCAATGTTTTGCTATTTACATTTTCCTTAGTTTGATAACAATGTTGAATGGATAAGTCGTGCTGCCAACTGGCTCACGGAAAAGCTGTGCATGCTGCCATGCTGTTGCACCTCTCCCTCTACTTAGTTCAGCACTCAGGGTCAAACACTTGGAACCATCTAAAACCTTTGTGGAAACTGCTGTTTCATCTGCAAATGGGCAAAGCCATCAAACATAAGGAAATAAAATGTGCAATTGCCTAAAACAATAAACTAAGAAGTTGTCCGAATCTCCTTACTTGGTGGTACTTCCATGTTGTTTGTATCCCCTATCATTAGTAACTTAATAACACCATTTTCAAACACGCTTCTCACAAACACAAGATTCACTGTTTCTATAACTAAGCCAGAGGATGAAAAGTCAAATTTCCATGTAATGGTGCCTTTTGGGCTTCCCTCTGTTAAAATGAGAAAGAAAAAGGGCAAGTTAATGCAGATATGTGAAAAGAGAGAATTTATATACATTATTACAAATTAAACACATTTTCTCAAAAATATGGACGGTAACACTATCAGCAATACATGAACCTCATTAATATCAACTGATACACTTACACAATTAAGGTTAATTTGCATACTATGAAAATTCATGCAAAACAGATTCATTGCCAGCAAAAAATACAAATAAGGAACAGAGGTACAACAAAGGAGGTGTTATAATAAAACATAAGGCAAACAGAAGACAAAAACTGCAAGTGTGCAATTTCTACATCCCCAAGTACAGCTCTAAAAGTACATTTATATTTAAGTAATATACAACAACATTTTGAAGAAATTAGTTGTGCTTTTAATGCTGCACCAAATCAAGAGAAATATCTGACTGGGAGAACAGAACATGAATTCCAAAATTCACACATGGAGCGATGTACTGAAATGCGAATAAATGTAATAAAGGAAAAAAATGAAGATGGCAGAATCAAGTGCTCAAGAATAAATCAAGATTTCAAATTATGGTATGGAAAGTATGTCAGACTAACAATGAAACTTAAATGCAATTGCAGACTCATATTAGTTGACAGTTCCACTATAAACCAAAAAATGGCAGTTCTATGTCTAGCTTCAGATTTTCACCTCATGGAAACTTCATCATGTGTGCATGTAAACAGTGATGAATGCCAAAAACAGTCTGCCATTAGTAGTAATGTGTGCCATGGTCGTGTCTGAGAAATGCTTTTTAGGGACGATTTGTAAAAATCTGAGGATGACGTGGATAACTATGATTCAGATAAAGGTACTATGTTCCTTAACACAAATGAGATTCAAAAGTTGCTGTTAATCAGCTAAATGTGAATAATTATTTAAGCAATTAAACACTATTAACTTGTGTTGCTTACCACAATTTATGTGACTTTATGTGACAGAGTGATGGAAGAAATGTTAGGGGTTATCCTTAACACTATTTACATGCTGTAGTAAGGCAAGAATAAAATTAATTTTGTATGTTCTGAATCACACATTACTTTTGGGGTTGTTACGGCTTATTATGGTAAAAAATGGTAAAGTGAATCTTAGTATTCTAAATAGAAACAATTTGGATCTTTCAAATTTGTGAAGTTTCACAGTAATATTTCGTTAACTCAACCAACAAGTAAACAGTCGCAACTCAATGCTAATCCACGTTAAGTCTCCTCAGTTAGCAAGTTAACATCGTTAAGTTTCCACTTAAGTACTTTTAAGAATATGATTTTGGATAGATTTTACAATTTCAAAATCATGTCATTACTCTAGATATATTAGAAAAGATGACCTATCTGAATAAAATAAGCACAGTGGATGTACTTGAAGCCTCTTACAAATAAGATTTTATTGAAACTTTACTGCCCTGTTTCTCAAAACAACCAACTTGTCCCTTAAACTTTCAAAACAAGTACAGTCAGCAGTAAAACAGTGTGAATAACTATTTCCTGCAAAAATCTGATGATAAATACTTCTTTATTATGATCATTTTCAGTTGTCAGGCCGTTATAAGGTATCATAAACGCATTTAAAAGAGCTTAAATGACTTTATAAACCCTATGGCATCAAATAACATAAAATCCATCATAAGTCATTGCTGGCATGTAGTAATATATATTATACTGCCAATAATAAAAAGTTACTCAGCATTGTCAATCTTCCTTCCATACAAGGTCCAGCTAAAAAATAACTGTACTGATTTTTTAACACACAACCAGCATGGGCCACAACGTCAAATACTATACTGCTGAGTCATGGAACATCTCTTCTTGCCATTTCCACTACCCACTCCCTGCCCGACCCTCTGTTGGCCCGTGGCCTTCATTTGTGTCAGACAATGTACCTGCTGCCTGTCAAAAAAATGCTTAGTGTAGATTAATGTGAAATTTTTTGTGAAACTTGGACAGTCCGCCACAGAGGTCCATTCTTTTTTGGAACAAGGATAGAGCAATGCATTCAGGTTTTTTCAGTGGTTTAAGTGGTTCAAAGAGGGATGAGAAGCGAACGAAGGTGAGTCATGTCTTGGACAACCCTCTATGTCAACCATGGACAAAAAACTGAAAAAATTGGAGATTTCATCTAAAGAGACTGTCGGTTGAGTATGTGAGAAGTTGTCAATATTGTAAGAACTGACAAACAGTTCTGCAGATTTTACACGAATGTTTGCACATGTGGATAGTATGTTCAAAAATGGTGCCCAAGAACATGACACCTGTCAAGTCACTTTTGGCAAGCAGGGATACCATAAGTTGGAACATTCATCCTACTAACCCAATTGTGCTGCATGGGACTTTTTTCTATTCCCAAAACTGAAATCTGCTCTGTAAGGAACATGATTTGAGAGACTTGAAGCCATGAAAGAAAAAGTGATGGAGACCATAAACAAGCTTTCAAAAGATAACTTCGGACGCTGCTTTGAGCAGTGGAAAACACGCATGGTTTGGGCGTAAGACTCGTGAAGTCTGTTTTGGAGTGAATAATACAAAAGTTGTGAAGAAGTAAAAATAAAGAATGATGTATACCTAACCTGATTATTTTTGGCCAGATATATATTTGCTGTGCCTTACTTCAGTTAGAACACACGTTAATAAACAGGCAAAGAAAATAGAGGCACAAATCCCAAGGAAAATCATTACCAATTTCTTTTCTTTTCTTTTAAATTTAACTGATTTCAATAGCTTAAAACACTAATACTTACCTGTTCTTGATAAATAGAACATCTTCCAGTCTTTTTCTTCTTTTCGAAAGACTGAATCAAATTCAAACACACCATTCTGCCATCCAGAAATGCAGGCCTCCTCAGTGTTAGTACTTCGAAAATATTTGTCCTTTTCACAGGAGTAACTTAACTGAAATCTTTGAGCTGAAATTTCTGCAGTGTTTGGAGCCCAAACATATGTAACTTTTTCTGTAACCTCTCCCCTTGCAAGTCTCCAGAGCAGGGAACCTGAGGTGCGCCCCTAAAAATTTAATTTACATCATTTACTTGAATATTTTAATATCTGCTAGTCTGGTTGTTATCACAGCTAATATTATTAATAAGGTATTACTAAGATTTTCTGTTACATGAGCATCATAGGGTAATTATTTAAAGCTATGTGTTTTGAACATATTTACTTTTCGCAAGGTGTGATTGGGCATATATAGGGCTTAAACATGTTCAACTGTGAAGCACACATTTCTGTTTGATAAATGACATATTGCTTGTTCCACATCTACATCTACATCGATGCTCTGCAAGCCACCATATGGTGTGTGGGGAACAGTACTCTGTGCCACTTTTAATCGTTCCATTTCCTGTTCCACTCATCAACAGAGTGAGGGGAAAACAACTGTCTATATGCCTCCATATGAACCCTAATTTCTCATATCTTTATCTTCCTGGTCCTTATGCACAAAGTTAGTTGGTGCCTAGAAGCACTTGGCAGTCAGCTTCAAATGCTGATTCTCCACATTTTATCAATATTGTTTCTTGAAAAGAACATTGCTTTCCTTCCAGGGATTCCCATTTGAGTTCTCAATGCATCTCTGTAACACTTGTGTGTAGTTCGAACCTACTGGTAACATAGCTAGCAGCCTGCCTCTGAATTGCTTCGATGTCTTCCTTCAATCTGACCTGGTACTGATCTGAAACACTCTAGTGGTAATCAAGAACAGGTCACACCAGCATCCTACATGCGGTCTAAAAATTTGTTTGGGATGTAACGTAATAGTATAGTCAAAAGGATATTTGCTACTCACCATACAGTGGAGATGCTGAGTTGCAGATAGGCGCAATAAAAAGGCTGTCAGAGAGTGAGCTTTGTCAAAAATACACAAAACACACACACACACACACACACACACACACACACACACACACACACACAAAATACACCTAACACATGACCAGTCTATGGCTGCTGAGGCCAGACTGTTAGCAGCAGCACATGATGGGAGAGGCAACTGGGTGGTGGGGGTAAGACAGAGCCTGGGGTGGGGAGGGGGAGGGATAGCAGGGTAGGGGTGGGGGACAGCAAAGTGTTGCTTGTGGGAGCATACAGGGACAAGGTGGAGAGAGGTTATGGCAACTAGGGGCAGTATATTGCGTACAAGATGTGATCTTTTATTGTTTTGTGTCCTGAAGCTGATTTGCAGTCTAGTTTTTTGAAACAAATGACTTATTTTGTTGGAAATGTTACCCCAGTATGGTAAGGTTATAAACTTGTCTTTTTCTACTTGCTTGGCCTTTTCTAATTTAATCTGATTTCTATTGTTACCATGTTCTTTCTGCTTTTCTTTTCTTTTTTGGATAATTTCATAACTTTTGATTCATAGCCACAGTGAGATGCTACCTCCTCCAGTGTTGGCTGGCACTCAAGAGGAGGGCCAGAAGTGACCTGGTCAGTGATGGCATGGCTGACAGCGGATATCTGGGGGGTGCAACGACAGCCATTGGGAGTGCCAGTACCAGAACTGGATCCAGGGGGAGGGGTTGGAGGGGGGTCCTGGGGCATGGGCATGGCCATCTTTGCCCAGTCTCTGATCTTCTTGCAGAGGGCTGGAAATGAGAATGCAGGAGGGAGAATGAGGCAGAATATCACCCTGAGGTAGATGTTGGGGCAGAATCAGTGAAGGACACACCAATGATGGAGGTGAATGAGAAGATCTAGATGTGTGAAGAAAGGGGAACCAACGTAAGTTTGCATGGAGGCTGCAGAGACTGGTCCTCCACTCTGAGGCAGAGTTGATTTCGATGGTGGGACACGAGTCTGTCCTCTGCTTGCAGCCTGAAAACCTATCTCTCAGCGCTGGCCATGCATGACCACCAAAATCCAATACTCATTGTGGCCAAATGCATTGGCCCAGACTGGAGTCCAAAGTGTGTAGCGCATGCAGGGAGGCCACAGGGTGGGTAGCAGGAGATTCAACATCATGCACAGCTGGGGTCCATGTAGCAGTTCTTCTGGGCTCTTCCCACAATCGAGTGTGGACCTATATGAACTGAGAAAACGTTTGAGTGCCTCTTATACTGAGTCCTCACCAATGTACGACTTCTTTTGCATATTGAAAGTGCATATGAGACATTCCACTTCCCCATTCAAATGCGGATAGAGAGATGATTGCGGGCTGTTGTCAGTTAACAGAGTGCAGGGCAGGCCTTTGACGGAAAAAAATCCGAGTGAGAGTCCACGCCATTGCATTTGCTGTATGGGAGCAACAGTAGACGATGTACGGAAACTGACAGTAAGCATCAATGGCCACTAATGAATAAGCATCCAAGAAGGGGCCCACAGAGTTGAAGTGGACATGCTCCCAAGGCTGTGACGGCTCAGGCCACATTGAATTACACTGCCAGGGAATCACCTGGTGACCTGCACACTTAGAACAAGCAGTTATTAAATATTCCAATTTCATGATTGATCTTGCACTATTAGACACATCAGTGAGCCAGCATCTTCATCCGTGAGATGCCTCAATGACCATGGTGCACGAGGCAAAAAATGTCCCACTGGAGAGATGTTGGAATGACCATCCATAGCATTTTCTATAGACAACAGAATACCACCATCACTGAGTGTGATTCTCTGTTGTAACATAAAATAGTTGTGGATGAGATCCAACACACAAGGCTAGATCATTCCAGCCGAACTTGCTAAATGTACTGCCACACTTCACGAAGAGCAGGGTCAGAGGGTGACAGCTTGAGCAATGCAGCAACCAGTAGTAGATAATTCATCAACTGTCTATAAAGCTTCCTCATCAAGGTAAAAACAAAGTACTTCATCCTGATCGAAATCAGGGTCAGGTCCCACTGGTAGGAGCGAAACAGCGCCCACACTGGAGTGCTGAACCATGAGCCGGAAATGAATCTCATACCCACTGAGAAACAGGGCAAGTGTTGAAGTATATGGGCTGTCTTATCTGACAAGTGTGCCACTGGACTAAGTAATGGCTTATGATTAGTCAGCAAGTGAAACTGAACACCATAAAGAGACACATGAAACTTCTTCATAGCACAAGTAATAACAAGGGCCACCTCCTCTATTTCCAAGTAATTCTTCATGTATCATTGGGCACCTTCGATGCCAAAGCAATGGGATGCTGACAACAAAACTCCACGAAGTATGTGAGGTGCCCTTGCAATCACAAGCCAGCACCCCATTTGACATGTGACCCTTTGGGACAGAATGCAAACCAGCTTTCAACATCCGAAATGTGTGGTCGCAGGCTGGTGTCCAATCAAATGATCCACTCTTCTTATGCAGCTGATTTAAGGGGTGTGGAACGGTAGCCCTTACAGCAGGAACTTTATAATGTGATTTCACCTATGAATTCTTGGAGTTCTGTGGGGCGGCGGGTGGATTGATTGTTTATATAATGTAGAATTGTAATGTAACTGCAGAAAAGATGCAATTCCCTGCCATTTTAACCATATGTGGGGCGGCGGGTGGAATTAATTGTTATGTAAATGTTCCTATTATTTATGCTGTTGTTTAGCCATTCTCAACACTGGCTCTCTAACTACAATTTTGGCAACCAGAAAGTGATTAGCAAAACGTGAAGCCTGTAATTAGAATTCCTAGTGCCCACTTCATCTGAGAAATACACTTATAGCTACAGCTTATAGCTCTGAAGAATTAGGAGATTGTCTGGGATTCATAATCAAAAACGATCTTGAAAAAACGTTCGCTATATTCGGAAAGTCACAGATGAAAAAAAAATTCCACACAATCTGACTAACAGAGCAGTTCAGAGTCTAATGCACTGATGCAACTATAACTGTCCAAATTAAATGTTTAAGTGAATGCTCGCCATAATTTGATGATAATGCTCATCAAACGCCACGCTAAATAATGGTAGAATGTTTGTCCCGTGACGGCACGTGAAAATACGACATACGCAAACTGAAGACATATCATTAAAGTCATCCCAGAATTAACACTTCACTCAAAAATGATTTCATGGTTACGCGTATCCCGAGTAACTTAATACGGCATCCGAGGCTGTTTATAGCAATGATACCGACGCGATGCGACTCCCGACACAGATGGTGTGCTATTCAGCGTCTGGATAGAACTGGGACCTTACTATCTCACACGCAGCATTGTTATATATAAAGCCACAGTGCGGACGGCTAAGGGAATGCCTGATCAAGTCCACTCTCCCGACTAGCCGCTGGGCTAGTAAAGCACCAGTTTAAGTTATTGAATAAATCATCGTTTCCTTTGGTGATGGCCAATGAAGCTCTCAATTTAAATGTGCATTCAGCACACAGGTAAGTAATCATAATAAAAGTCTGACGTGGCTAAGTCAAATATTTTGGGCGAGAGAATTAATTTAATTACACTACACACAGTAGACGAGCTCTGAACTTGTCCTTTGGAGATACGCTATCGCTATAGTTTTACAGTTATTCAATTGAAACTTTTCACATCTTTATGATTATAGCGGATCTCCCTTCTACTTAAATTTAAACATCCTAGCCTTATTTATTCGCCTACTTAATCTATCTTGCTTCCTTAATTTTTAAGACAAAAACCAGAAAATCATGAATTTCAACTAAAATCTTAATTTGTGAGATCCAAAGTACTGTTTCTATTAAATTATTATGAAAAAGGAATCTAAATATAAATTTTTAAGTCTCTAGCTCTTTTCTGTTGCGCCAATGATTTTTACAGAAAAACGTCCAAATTTCGAAAATGGTTAAAGTTATTGAACTGACATTCAACACATGTTGATTTAGTATTACTCCTGACATGCTAGAAACGTTTCAGGTTATTTACTTGATTTTTAAAGTACTGCGCAACATTTATGACGTCAGAGCTAGTTACAGCGGACTAGGCTGGCACACAATGGAAAGACTGATGTGAATTTTATACAGCGGGAGTAGGCTGCTTCCCTACATCACCCTCTACTTAAATTTTTTTTTTTGAATGTTAATGAACGAAAAAAAAAATTTAATTAGAAAAAGGGAAGCAAGAGTACAGCTTAACTACCTATGAAAATTTAAAATTGAAATGTGGACATATAGAAATATTAAAAGAAAACTGATTACCTACTTCAATTATTTAAATTACAGGCATGTTCACTGCCTCTTAAACAATATTATCCCTCAAAATTTAAGCAAAATCAATGAAACACTTTGGCATACATATTGCCGTAGACAAACAAACACACAAAAATATGTAAAATTATGAAAATCTTAAATCCATTAAATACATTTTTACATACACAAATTCAAAGAAAATAACACAGTTATTCATGATACATAAACAGATGATTATATCTTAGCAGTCTTTTCTAAACCTGAAAGACAATTTCACAATCATGACAATTTCATTTTTACACACGTGGTTGTAGCAGCTTTGGCTGGCGTTCTACACTTCCATTCACAAGGGTAGAAGAGGGGAAGTTGCTATGGTGTGCGTCCTTCATGTTCACTCTAAATTACATGGGGAAAGGGGAGGGGTCACTGTGAGTTGTGTCCAAGTCACTCCACGCTTTCACGCAGCTACCAGGCTGCCATTATCTGGTTTGTCCTGTAGAACAAACAAAAAGAGTGCCTCTGACTCTGTTCACTTAATATCTAAGGGTGGGTCACAATGAAATAGGGATATATACATTTTATCTTCCAATATGTTACTGGAACAAAGTTAACAGAACTTTTTCAATTTTACTCGCGCGGTTAATTAACTGTCATAAAATCGGTAAACAAATGGCTCAAAACGCCGTTAGTCACGTACTAGAGAAAATTTATGCTCAAGGCATACAATCATGAACCCTATTTAATTTCAATTTATTATTTCTGGCCTGGAACACTGAACCAATGCTTGGTACATTCCTGATACATTTCAATTTTACTTACTTAGCTGATCATCTTTGATTACCTTATTCTTAGAGATAGTATGAGTATATTTTGATTAGTAGTTGTCTTCTCAGCTTCTTTGTATATGCGAGTAACTTGTGGTAATAGTACATTTCTGAGTGTTCAAAACACACTACGTTTAGTTGACTACTAAATCCACTTATTGGTACTCTGCTACTGTGTCAGTTCCACATCTGCAATTATGTACTTACTTCATCGAAGTGTATTTATGCTGAGCTATAAATAATAATTCACGTCTGCCATTATGTACTTACTTACTTTGCTAGTGCATGAACTTAAGTAATGCTCACTCCATTAAAATTTAAAGCACAGGATAGCACAATTATTTCATATCTATAGTGTATTGCAGCTGATCAGTTTGCTCACGTGGCAATCCATTTCCACTCGATTGGACGCTGAAACCACAGGTAGTCTCTCTCGACCTACCATTAAAGTGCCTTAAGTAATTATGGACGAGTGTAATGCTAAATTCCTTAAGCCTATAGGACACCATGAGCTGCTCTGTCTCATCTAACATAAGGGTACCTATGGTCGCATTCACACCTCCAACTCATAACCTCAATACATGTAGGTGTGTCCTGTCACACACTACACCAAATAACGGCCAGCTCCAACCTTATAAATATTTCAAAGACGTGTCCTTTACGTCTCAACCACAAACACTGTTCAATTCTATTACACTGCCATTCCTTGCTACACAAGGTGAGTTCATTTTTACAATTTATCTGCATATTTTTCATAACACTACTATTAATTAGTTAGCTCTACAGCATACAATAGGTTTCACTGCAAATAAAAAAACAACTTTGTACTTATAATATTACCAGGTTTCTATACATACTTGTTACTCAAATACATTTGTATCTTAATTACGTCATACTTCTCTATTGTTTATGTCACTGTTAGGTTTGTCACATTAGGTATTTTCTTCACTAATCGGTGGATAGAATGGTTACAGAACTCATCGCTTGATAGACATGATGGAAAATTCTTGTATTGCAAAGAACGAGCCGAAACTTTGGTGGATAGGAAAGATGAAGAATGAGTGAGACCTGAAATGGAAAGAAGATCTCACACAGCTGGGACTGCACAGCTGCCACACTGTGTAGAGGTTTCAGAACAACCTCCTCGCTATAGAATTCATTGGTTTCAGAAAATTTTCGTATTGGAAAGAAGGGGTCAAAATTTTGGTGGATAGGAAAGATGAAGAATGAGTGAGACCTGAAATGGAAAGAAGACCTCACACAGCTGGGACTGCACAGCTGTCACACTGTGTAGAGGTTACAGAACAACCTCCTCCCTACAGAATTCATTGGTTTCAGAAAATTTTCGTATTGGAAAGAAGAGGTCAAAATTTTGGTGGATAGGAAAGATGACGAATGAGTGAGACCTGAAATGGAAAGAAGACCTCACACAGCTGGGACTGCACAGCTGTCACACTGTGTAGAGGTTACAGAACAACCTCCTCCCTACAGAATTCATTGGTTTCAGAAAATTTTCATATGGGAAAGAAGGGGTCGAAATTTTTGTAGATAGGAAAGATGACGAATGAGTGAGACCTGAAATGGAAAGAAGACCTCACACAGCTGGGACTGCACAGCTGTCACACTGTGTAGAGGTTACAGAACAACCTCCTCCCTACAGAATTCATTAGTTTAAGAAAATTTTCATATTGGAAAGAAGGGGTCGAAATTTTTGTAGATAGGAAAGATGAAGAATGAGTGAGACCTGAAATGGAAAGAAGATCTCACACAGCTGGGACTGCACAGCTGCCACACTGTGTAGAGGTTACAGAACAACCTCCTCCCTACAGAATTCAATCACTACCTATGAACTTCTTTAGGTCGATCACGTTCCTGAGACATAATAGCTTTTTACTCTTAGGGTACTCTAGCCTATATGCATTGGCGTGTGGTTTTCCTATGACCCTGAAAGGTCCTTGGTATTTACTAAGATTAACACATTCGTCCCAATATCTCCTATTTTTCAGAACTCGTATAGGCAGTTCCCAAGTTTCATCATTAGTTCCTACATGTTTATCACTAAAAGGTACTGTAATTACTCCGGTGATCAGCAAGACCATTTTTAATTGGCTTCTTCCAAAGTCCACAACACTCTGATATTTCAACAAGAAATATATGCCAATTAAAACCTCAATACTGAGATTGTTTACAATCAAGCATGGATGATCAATTAAATTACCATTAAAGTTAAAGGGCAGCAAAGCTTCTTGCTTTACCGTTTTTGACACCTTGCCAGTAGCACCAATTATTCTTAGTCCTGATACCCTCATTACTGTAAGCTTGTCTTTACAAGGTAATGCATCAAAGAAGGACTGAGATATCGCACTCACCTCACTTCCACTGTCTAACAGACAATGTACATTGATACCCAACATATTCACTATTATTATAGGGTGGCTTATTCTAGGTTGTACAGGTGGTTCCTCAAATTCATCCAATAGTTCCTTTTGGATTTGTCTCCAACTAAAGTGATCGACATCTGTCTTCATTACATTTAGGTCAAAGTGTGTAGGGGTTTCCTGAATTACATTTTCAGCTGCCTTTTCCAGTCGGTTTATTAATTTCAAATCGAAACACCGCACGACTTCATTACATTTAGTTTGCTGAACATGACCCAAATTACTGTAGTCTGAGCGATTCTGCGCCTCCAGACCAGGCATAACACTAGTTACAGCTAAACCAATTTCACTATTATCGTCGGGTTCCTTCTCAAGTGACAACTGGTCACAGCTACTGGGTTCATCGACCCCCAACAGGCTACCCTCTACATTCTCACTTACCTCCTGTCCTAAATCTATTAGTACAGTATCAACATCCTGCACAGGCACTTTAGATAAGAGCACATCATCCTCATCGTAAATATAAGCATGAATTTCTTCTGCTTCTTCACCTGACAATTCAGTAATTTGTAGCTCCTCCCTACCATTACACTGCTGCGCCTTCTCTTTCTCTTCCCACTTAGAAAGCGTCTCCAACACGGTATCTATCAAATACTGTGAGTGACCTAATATTTCTACTGTATCCTTAGATGCTACCGACCCTTCTTCCACATGTTCAGTCTGAGTATTCTGATCTGTCTTACCAATTACTGTAACTACTGGCTTACGAAAAGTAACCGCCTGGTGAGTGCCAGTGTCCTCATAGATGGGAACTAGTTTTCCTGCCTTTGCCTACTACTGTTCTTTATTTCCATTATAGTTAACTGGCACAGTATTGCTTTCCGCACTGTTCGGCACAAAATTACTATCATTTGGATGAGATTGTTGGTTCTGATAATTATTTCTCCAATTCCTACCTCTCTTAGGATGGCAAACACCTACTGTTCTGATGTTTACATTGCCATTCTGCTTGTTCTTAAAATTACTACTAGTGTTATTAGCATTTCTGTTATTACGTGCTTGCTCCTCATTGGCAGCAACACGCTCTACACATTCCAAATACTCAATGAAACGATCAAGATTGTCTCTAGGGGCAGATATAATTCTAGTTTGCCAATACCATGGCAGTTTGGCTTCAAGACCTAGTATTATCATTTCAGGTTTCAGCTTTTCGGCCAAATGTGACAAACGTGAGATCCATGACCTGGCAAACTCTTTAATAGATTCCTTGGCTACATTGAAGCGTTTCCCACTCCAAAATTCTCTTAACACTTCATTTTGCCTATTACTAGACCAATACTCATTAATGAAAGCTGTTTTATATTCCGCTAATGTTTTACATTTCAACATAACATCAGCTGACCAACACATGGCGTCACCTGCTAAATGGCTTCTAATAAACGAGATTTTCTCTCGTTCAGACCAAGTTGGTGGAATCACATCTTCAAAATCATTCCAGAAATCTAGCAGGTGGATATTTTTATCTGGATTGAACCGCAAGAGCTGCAGACACCTGATAAAAGCGGTGTTTGCAGCTACAACTTGTTGCATACTACCATTACCAGAAGTTACTGAAGCTACTTTACTCTCAATGTTAGCAATGTTAGTACTAATATTTTCTACTCTCATTTCAACATTATCTACTCTTTGCACAACATGAGTAGTATCAGTTTTGATTGCATCTACTTCTGCTTGACATATGTTTACTTTTATATTAACATCTTTAATCCTATCTGAGCACAGTTCAGATTCTGCCTCGATCTTTTCTGTTAACTTGTGCTCCAGCTTCGCATCTTCCATTTGGAAGTCTTTGCGAACCTCAGCAACTTCGGATTTTACTGTTTTATACATCTCAGATAATTGTTGAGCAACCTTTTCCTTACTAGCCTCATGGTTGTAATCAATTTTATAATTTAAACTGTCCAGATCCTCTTTCAACTTATTGCAACCAGCCTTGAATGTATTGTCCATTACCTCCAATCGTTTATTAAAATTAGTTTGACTAGCCACAATCCTGTTATTTACCTCAATTATATTAGATTTTAATTCGGCATTACTGCTAGCTATTGCTTGTAATATAACATTTAAATCAATAGCCCCAGTATCTTTGGGTTGCTCACTAGCTGGTTTCTTATCACACTCAGGTGACGAAAAACTAGCTCCAACACCAGAATCATCAAAACAAAATGAAACTTCTGATTGATCAGTCATATCTAACTTCTCCTGTTTAAACTCTACCACCTCTGATGGCTGTTTCGTTTTTAACTCATCAGATAAACTATCATCCAATAAATTAACGATTTCTGATTTCTGCTTTACTACAGGGGTCTCTATTATTGAATCATTGCCCCTTCTCACACTACTGTCAGGAGACAATACTTCATATTTCACTTTAACATTACTATTTTCATGTATATTTACACTTGAACCGTTGTCTGGATTTACAGTTCCCTGAACAGACATAGGTTCTGATTTAAGTTTAACCTCAGTTTCTTCTGGCAGTTCCATTTCCGACAGTCTTTTAGTGCAGGTTAGTAAAATTTTTAACAGCTTTTCACTTAACTTAGTTCCTTCTGCACGACGTATGGTGTTGCCGGCGCGGCGTACCAGGATTACTGATGCGATGCGGCGCGCTGAACTGCAGACGGCACTCCGACGGCTGCTGTGTGGCCCGCAACTGCAGGCGCAGCTCCGGTTGCTCTGGTGGACGACTGCGGTGAGGTGAAACTGGCTTCTCGCGATGCCGGCAGTGCCGCTAGGCTCAGTGCCGGCTCAGTCAATCCAGATGCGTTGTTAATCCAGTTGCGTCGTCCACATACACACGTAACACTATCACTGTTTTATATCTCAGTTGCATGTCGCATTTCACTTCCGAATTCGAATATTTAAAAATCACTTTCACTATTACTCAGTTTCTTTCCCGGCCGATGCACCAATTGTGGGGCGGCGGGTGGATTGATTGTTTATATAATGTAGAATTGTAATGTAACTGCAGAAAAGATGCAATTCCCTGCCATTTTAACCATATGTGGGGCGGTGGGTGGAATTAATTGTTATATAAATGTTCCTATTATTTATTCTGTTGTTTTGCCGTTCTCAACACTGGCTCTCTAACTACAATTTTGGCAACCAGAAAGTGATTAGCAAAACGTGAAGCCTGTAATTAGAATTCCTAGTGCCCACTTCATCTGAGAAATACACTTATAGCTACAGCTTATAGCTCTGAGGAATTAGGAGATTGTCTGGGATTCATAATCAAAAACGATCATGAAAAAACGTTCGCTATATTCTGAAATTCACAGATGAAAAAAAAAATCCACACTATCTGACTAACAGAGCAGTTCAGAGTCTAATGCACTGATGCAACTATAACTGTCCAAATTAAATGTTTAAGTGAATGCTCGCCATAATTTTATGATAATGCTCATCAAACACCACGCTAAATAATGGTAGAATGTTTGTCCCATGACGGCACGTGAAAATACGACATACCCAAACTGAAGATATATCATTAAAGTCATCCCAGAATTAACACTTCACTCAAAAATGATTTCATGGTTACGCGTATCCCGAGCAACTTAATATGGCATCCGAGGCTGTTTATAGCAATGATACCGACGCGACGCGACTCCCGACACAGATGGTGTGCTATTCAGCATCTGGAGAGAACTGGGGCCTTACTCTCTCGCGCAGCGTTCTTATATATAAAGCCGCGGTGCGGACGGCTAAGGGAACGCCTGATCAAGTCCACTCTCCCGACTAGCCGCTGGGCTAGTAAAGCATCACTTTAAGTTATTGAATAAATCATCGCTTCCTTTGCTGATGGCCGATGAAGCTCTCAATTTAAATGTGCATTCAGCACACAGGTCATCATCATCATCATCATCATCATCATCATCATTTAAGACTGATTATGCCTTTCAGCGTTCAGTCTGGAGCATAGCCCCCCTTATAAAATTCCTCCATGATCCCCTATTCAGTGCTAACATTGGTGCCTCTTCTGATGTTAAACCTATTACTTCAAAATCATTCTTAACCGAATCCAGGTACCTTCTCCTTGGTCTGCCCCGACTCCTCCTACCCTCTACTGCTGAACCCATGAGTCTCTTGGGTAACCTTGCTTCTCCCATACGTGTAACATGACCCCACCATCTAAGCCTGTTCGCCCTTGACTGCTACATCTATAGAGTTCATTCCCAGTTTTTCTTTGATTTCCTCATTGTGGACACCCTCCTGCCATTGTTCCCATCTACTAGTACCTGCAATCATCCTAGCTACTTTCATATCCGTAACCTCAACCTTGTTGATAAGGTAACCTGAATCCACCCAGCTTTCGCTCCCATACAACAAAGTTGGTCGAAAGACTGAACGGTGCACAGATAGTCTTGGTACTGACTTCCTTCTTGCAGAAGAGAGTAGATCGCAGCTGAGTGCTCACTGCATTAGCCTTGCTACACCTCGCTTCCAGTTCTTTCACTATGTTGCCATCCTGTGCGAATATGCATCCTAAGTACTTGAAACCGTCCACCTGTTCTAACTTTGTTCCTCCTAATTGGCACTCAATATGTTTATATTTCTTTCCCACTGACATTACTTTCGTTTTGGAGATGCTAATCTTCATACCATAGTCCTTACATTTCTGATCTAGCTCTGAAATATTACTCTGCAAACTTTCAATCGAATCTGCCATCACAACTAAGTCATCCGCATATGCAAGACTGCTTATTTTGTGTTCACATATCTTAATCTCACCCAGCCAGTCTATTGTTTTCAACATATGATCCATAAATAATATGAACAACAGTGGAGACAGGTTGCAGCCTTGTCTTACCCCTGAAACTACTCTGAACCATGAACTCAATTTACCATCAACTCTAACTGCTGCCTGACTATCCATGTAAAGACCTTTAATTGCTTGCAAAAGTTTGTCTCCTATTCCATAATCTCGTAGAACAGACAATAACTTCCTCCTAGGAACCCGGTCATATGCCTTTTCTAGATCTATAAAGCATAGATACAATTCCCTGTTCCACTCATAACACTTCTCCATTATTTGTCGTAAGCTAAAGATCTGGTCCTGACAACCTCTAAGGGGCCTAAACCCACACTGATTTTCATCCAATTGCTCCTCAACTAATACTCGCACTTTCCTTTCAACAATACCTGAGAAGATTTTACCCACAACGCTGATTAAAGAGATACCTCTGTAGTTGTTACAATCTTTTCTGTTTCCATGTTTAAAGATTGGTGTGATTACTGCTTTTGTCCAGTCTGATGGAACCTGTCCCGACTCCCAGGCCATTTCAATTATCCTGTGTAGCCATTTAAGACCTGACATTCCACTGTACTTGATGAGTTGCGACTTAATTTCATCCACCCCAGCTGCTTTATTGCACTGCAATCTATTGACCATTTTCTCCACTTCCTCAAACGTGATCCTATTTCCATCATCATTCCTATCCCATTCTACCTCGAAATCTGAAACATTACTGATCGCATTTTCACCTACATTGAGCAACTCTTCAAAATATTCCCTCCATCTGCCCAAGGCATCCACAGGATTCACCAGCAGTTTTCCTGACCTGTCCAAAATACTTGTCATTTCCTTCTTATCTCCCTTTCGAAGACTGCTAATTACACTCCAGAATGGTTTTCCAGCAGCTTGACCCAATGTCTCCAACCTGTTTCCAAAGTCTTCCCAAGATTTCTTCTTGGATGCTGCAATTATCTGTTTGGCTTTGTTTCTTTCTTCAACATAACTTTCTCTGTCTACCTGAGTTCTAGTATGTAGCCATTTTTTATACGCCTTCTTTTTCCTTTTACAGGCTGCCTTGACTGTGTCATTCCACCAAGCTGTTTGCTTCCTCCTACTTTTACACACTACTGTTCCAAGACATTCTTTAGCCACTTCTAGTACTGTGTCCCTGTACCTTGTCCATTCCTTTTCCAATGACTGTAATTGACTACATTCAACTAATTGGTACCTTTCTGAGATCGCTGTTATGTACTTGTGCCTGATTTCCTTATCCTGAAGTTTCTCCACTCTTATCCTCCTACATATGGACCTGACCTCCTGCACTTTCGGCCTCGCAATCCCAATTTCACTGCAGATTAAATAATGATCAGTGTCATCAAAGAATCCCCTGAATACACGTGTGTCCCTCACAGCCTTCCTGAATTCCTGATCTGTTATTATATAGTCAATGACAGATCTGGTTCCCCTGCTTTCCCAAGTATACCGGTGAATGTTCTTATGTTTAAAAAAGGAGTTTGTGATTACTAAGCCCATACTGGCACAGAAATCCAAGAGTTGCTGCCCGTTCCTGTTGGCCTCCATATCCTCTCCAAATTTACCCATAACCTTTTCATACCCTTCTGTTCAATTTCCAATCCTGGCGTTAAAATCACCCATGAGCAGAACACTGTCCTTGTCCTTTACTCTAACAACTACATCCATCTTATCTTGATCAGTCCCTTCACAATGCGAATATACTGACACAATCCTAATTTTATTGCTAGACACTGTCAAATCTATCCACATCAGTCATTCGTTTACATACCGTATTGCAACTACGCTGGGTTCCATTTCTTTCCTGATGTAAAGCCCTACACCCCATTGTGCTATTCCTGCTTTGACTCCTGACAAGTAGACCTTGTATTCTCCCACTTCTTCTTCTTTCTCACCCCTTACCCGAATGTCACTAACAGCTAAAACGTCCAGCCCCATCTTACTTGCAGCCTCTGCCAGCTCTACCTTCTTCCAAGAGTAGCCCCCATTGATAATAATAGCTCCCCATCTCATTACCATTTGTTTGCCAAGTCGTATCTTAGGAGTCCCTGGTTTGTCAGTTAGAGGTGGGACTCCGTCACCTCCAAAGGTCCGAGGCATTTTGCTCTGATTGTTGCCAGCATCATATTTAAAGTACCAGGGAAGCAGGTTGCTAGCCTTACTTGCCCCGAGTCCCATTGGGTTTTACCCCTAACGGCTGAGGGACTAACCGCTGGATTTGGTAGTCTTTGCCGTATGAGCACAAAGGTGACCACGGCTCAGAATATGTCTCTGACATGCCCAGCCTTATTCCAAAGTAACTGGTATCCCGACTGTCGGGACCACTTACTTGGCCACTCATACGTTGCCCGTGGTTCATGAACTAGGACATGACTACGGGAACCCACACCATGAACCACACAGGTAAGTAATCATAATAAAAGTCTGACGTGGCTAAGTCAAATATTTTGGGCGAGAGAATTAATTTAATTACACTACACGCAGTAGACGAGCTCTGAACTTGCCCTTTGGAGATACGCTATCGCTATAGTTTTACAGTTATTCAATTGAAACTTTTCACATCTTTATGATTATAGCGGATCTCCCTTCTACTTAAATTTAAACATCCTAGCCTTATTTATTCGCCTACTTAATCTATCTTGCTTCCTTAATTTTTAAGACAAAAACCAGAAAATCATGAATTTCAACTAAAATCTTAATTTGTGAGATCCAAAGTACTGTTTCTATTAAATTATTATGAAAAAGGAATCTAAATATAAATTTTTAAGCCTCTAGCTCTTTTCTGTTGCGCCAATGATTTTTACAGAAAAACGTCCAAATTTCGAAAATGGTTAAAGTTATTGAACTGACATTCAACACATGTTGATTTAGTATTACTCCTGACATGCTAGAAACGTTTCAGGTTATTTACTTGATTTTTAAAGTACTGCGCAACATTTATGACATCAGAGCTAGTTACAGCGGACTAGGCTGGCACACAATGGAAAGACTGATGTGAATTTTATACAGCGTGAGTAGGCTGCTTCCCTACAGTTCCTTCAGTAGGGTGCAAGATAGCCTTAACAGCCACAATGTGACTGTTGGTGGGCTGACTCCCCCAACAAGAAATGGTATGTCCCAAGTATCCTACAGGTGTTGGAAGAAACATGACATATCGAAAAATGCTTCTGGCATGCTCAGTTTTGAAATATACCATTACTGTCTGGTTGCCAATTTCATCATAAGTTCATCCAGGTGAGGGAAGTCATACATATTGATCACTGATTGGGAATTAATTGTCACCTGCAAATCACCGCAAAGAAGTAGCTTGCTCATCGATTTCTTGTTAATATCTAATGGTAAGATTTAAGTTGAGTGTTGTTTTGTTACTACTCAATCTAAAGAATCTTACTTGGACTCCATGGTTTGGAATGCTATCATTAGGTCTGTCCTCGATAAGGAGGTCTGTCAACAGGCATTGCTGTTTGAAGACCCCCTCTTTCGAAGAAGTACTTAAGATAACACAAGCATGCTACTGTTCAAGAAGAGGAATCTCCTGCCAATTATAAATGAATGAGATTGGCACCATAATGCTTCAAGCTGTCAGATGATCCAGTTCTTCCGTTACTTGAACAAGAAGTGCAAGCGGCACTGACCTGGCAAAAAAAGAAGAGCTAGGTCTCACCATGGATTTGAGAGTGATGTGTGCCACTTAATCTGTGCCTTTGCCAAGTCCCGGCAAAAATGAGGTAGAATACATCTTGCACAAGGCACCCAACTCCTGACAGGGCACAAGATCAGACACTAAATTGGCTACTGTAAATCCAAATGGTGTAAAAACATGTGAGCCCAACAAATTTTCCATAAATGCACTGTCTACTACAAGTAATGTCACTGGCCAGACCACTGTCTTGTGAGCAGTCTCTGTTGTAAACTGTTCAAGAAGAGAAATCTCCTGCCAGTTATAACTGACAAGACAGCACAAAGTAGCCAACAGCGGAGGGGAACCAATGCATAGATAATGTTAGAATTCAGAAGTAATGATGCTGCACCCATATCTACTTGTAATCTTAAGAGCATACTGTTGATACACATATTACTGAATGGTTTTATTACAAACAGTTGCAATATCATCACTTGACTTGCTAAAAACATTAATGCCCATAGCTTAAGATGTTGAAGTCAAAGCAGGAGCTGACCAAGCACTGCATACCATAGCAATATGGCCTTTTATTCTACAGAGATGGCAAGTAGCCCAACACTGAGGACAGGCCAGCCAGTCATGTTGAACAAGGGGGTTGTGGTAAGTCATCCACCTTGGATATGTTTGCTGTATTGTCATGACTTCCGCTTTTGAAAGCATGCTAGATTGTGTGTGGCAACTGTCAGATAAGTGAACAGAGACCACGTTTGCCCAGAGCCTAAATGGCAACCTGTGCTACAGGAAACTTCAAATGCCTGTGCTATTTTAAGTACTACATCTAAAGAGGTGATCTTCAAACTGCAATGCCTGTTGATGGACCTCCTTATTGAAGACAGACCTAACATAGCATTCCAAACCATGGAGCCCACATAAAAATCTTGCAACTCTCCAGCTGAATTTCCAATATGATAGTCCTTTAATTGAGTCTGTTACCTATAACGCCAAGAAGAATTTCTCATACGTTTTCGAGTCCTCGGGCACTCTGTCATAGGCAGATAAAGGTGGCATGTAGGCCAGCAAATTTTGAGGTTATGTTATCAGTCCTATGAACATTCTCTCCAACAGGTTCACGTGTTCTTGCAGCTGATCCAGAAAACTCGAAAAGACAGCTTCCAAGGTTGCCTCTCTTGATATAGTAACTTTGTCAATAACATATGTGAATAGCAAACCTTACCCGTCATCGTTTGTGTAGTAACACACACAATTGAGTATGCCAACAGTATGCAATATGGATATGTTGAGTACGTCATTCTTTTACCTAGGTTGGAACTTCAATAGTGGCAACACTGACGTGGAGACAGTATGCAATGGAATCTACTATTGTCGCTGATAGCACATGTTGACATACCTACCTTACCTCTGAGCAAATGAAATCATCCATCCCACATCACCAGCGTGCGCACAATCAAGGGAAACACAGTCACTTGTGAGCGAGCAGTCTAACGTAACAGTGTCACTATGTTTTTGAAACAGGAACAACAGAACTGGATCAGGATTGAATGTGTCAGATGTCGTACAGCACGACAGTGTCATGAAGGTCTTCAAGAGGCATGTGGGGAATCAGCATTGCCATACAGAACAGTGCCACATTGGGTAAAAGCCTTCAAAAAACGTCGGCAAACTGTGGCAGTCATGCATTGGGCAGGTTGTCCTAGCATCTCTGAAGTAGTTGCGCACGCTGTTGCCACGTCAGTGGACAGCAATCGATGTCATACGATTCATGAGCTTGCCCACAAAATCAGATTAGCATATATGACTGTGCTTCGCATCCTGAAGGAATGCCTGAGCATGCAAAAAATTGCATCATGATGGGTTCCACATGACTTGACGGAAATGCAGAAATGGATGCGTTACAACACCGCTTAGACGCACTTGGAGTGCTATGAGCGTGAAGGAGAGGCTTTCTTGTGCCGTATCGTAACACTGGATGAAACATGGGCCACATCGTATGAGCCAAAACTGAAATGTCAATCCAACGAATGGCATCATTATGAGTCACCACAAAAGTCAAAAGTGTGTCAGAGCCCCAGTATGGTTAAAGTTATGGTGATTCTTGTGTATGACTGTGATGGTGTTATCCTAATGCATTACATTCTCCATGGCAGACTGCCAATGTACAGTATTACTGCATTTTGGAGCATCACCTGTGACCAGCTTTGCGAAAGATGTGGTGACACTTTCTGCACAACCCACCCATCATTTGCATGACAGCCCAAGCTGTGGCTGTTCTGTTCAGTCGATGGGACTGGCAAATACTGTACCACCCACCATACTCCCTGCACTTAAGTCCTTATGACTTTGATTTGATTCTGAAGATGAAGGAACTACTTTGTGGCATTCACTTCAGAACTTTTCCAGAGATCTGACAGGCAGTAGACTGCTCCATTCGCACCATCAACAGACTCTGCTAACTGAATACTATGCCTTCCACATCACTGGTAATGGGTTCTACACAATGCGGGTGACTACTTTGAGGACAGTAACAGGTGCAAACATGTAACTCTTTTGTATTGGTTGTGAATAAATAGTTGCCACTATTTAAGTTCCAATCTTCATACATAGCAGAGTCGGTACTAGTGAGACAAACAGTATTCTGCAAGCGAAGTGAATTTAATGGGAGTATAAACCACTGCAGGAAGAGAGAAGCCACTCTGCTCCAGGATTATATAGAATGACATGTGGCAGATTTTCAAGTGGTGGTGCTCGGTGGCACCTGCATGAGCTGCCTCCTAGCAGCCAAATTCAGGCACCTTGAAGCATTGCTTACTAGTTGAATTAACACATGATAGATCAGCACTGGCACGATAAAGTTTGAAACTGTGGGTTACCACAGTTACATTATTATTAAATATTTTAAATAAAAGCATTTGATTTTAAGTATTTGATTTTAAATAATCAGCTGTTATGGAAACCTTGTTGTACGTATGGGCATATTTTGCCCCACTTCCTCCACTGAAAAAGCTCATTTTAATTCAAAAGACAGTTTTCAAGAAATATCAAAAACCAAGTGGTTCAGTGTTTTCATATCAGGCTTTGTGGCATTAGATCCTGGATGCAATCTCCCAGAAAACCTTTTGCTTCACTGCAAAATAAAGGTGGTTTTGACTTTCAATGTTAGCAATGTTAGGCATGATTTCTAAAAAGGATATCAAATCAAAAATTCAAATCACATGACGACAGCTCATAGCCTAAATACAAATCAAGTAAAATGATATGAAAAGACATGGATAACATGAAGCAATTTTAAGTTTTAGCTCAGTCTAAAGCAATCTAGCAGATGTATCAAGTGCTGGAAAATCCATCTCTGGCTGTTAAAGAGCGGTGAATTCAAAAGAATTATATAACAATATCTTTAAAGGCTTTAAGCACCTAATTCAAACTTGCTCAGAGAATGTAATTATCTTCATTAAAAGTTATCTGTTTCTGATTCATCTCCTGAGTTATACAAATATTTTGAGAAAACTTCAAATGTGTGCAATTTTAAGTCTGTTGTCCATTTCTGTACCATCTGCCACATTAACTGAAGAAATGTGGCCTGCACCCAACATAACTACCTGTTTTTGTTTTATAATCCTTTTTGTGAGAGCTGTT
Organism: Schistocerca piceifrons; assembly: GCF_021461385.2. Lineage (NCBI taxonomy): Eukaryota > Metazoa > Arthropoda > Insecta > Orthoptera > Acrididae > Schistocerca > Schistocerca piceifrons. The sequence continues at coordinate 328,140,788 of NC_060141.1, forward strand.
TCTTGATCAAATTTTCTTTGCATCCTTTCACATATTCTCAAATAGTTTTATTCAATTCAGGAAACTCCAACATGTCATGTATGGGAACACATGGGAAGTTTCCCATTGTAAATTTGTTCTCTTTTCACCCTATTTTCTGTTTAAAAGCTGCTATTATCATTTTCTAATTGTTTTCACTGCTATTTATAAGTTTCTACAACTCTTCATAGAGATTTTCTGTGAGGTGTGATTGGAAAGTTTAAAGAATGGGCTTGTAATTGTACAATGGTGGTACTTACATGCTACTGTGATGCATCTCCTTCAAAATAGTCCCCTTCTGACTGAACACACCAACTCCAACGGTGTTTCCATTTTTGGAAACATTCACGGAATTTTTTTTTCTGAAATGTGTTAAGGACGTGCTCTGTATTTGCCTGGATGTCTTCAATCGAGTCAAATCGCTTCCCTTTTGGTGAAAATTTCACAGGGACCAAATCAAGGGAATATGACAGTTGTGGAAGCACAGGAATTCAAAAGAATTATATAACAATGATGGAGAAGGCACGATGAGCTGGACTATTGTCATGGTGTAGCACCCAACTCCTGTCTTTCCACAATACAGGCCTTTTCTTCCACACCTTTTCACGCAAACACTCAAGGACCCATTTGTAGCATTCCTGGTTAACTGTCTCTCCTCCACCTGTAAATTCATGATGCACAATACTGGTAGAATGAAAAAAAATAACCCACATTATCTTCACCTTCGACTGACTTTGCTGTGCTTTTTCCACTCATGGTGAACCTGGAGTCTTCCACTGCAAAGACTGCACTTTGGTTTCAGGATTATATCCATATAGCCACAATTCGTCACCTGTAATTACCCTATTTAACAAATCTGGGCCATTTTTAGTCCAATTAATCAGTTCTTTGCACACTTCAAGTCAGTATTGTCTTTGGTCACTTGACAACACTTTTGGAACGAATTTTGTGGACACTCGACGCATGTTCAGATCTTCAGTTAAAATTGACTGAACTGCATAGAAACTTAAATTAAGTTCTTCAGTCATCTCCCTAAGTGTAAGTCTATGATCAGAGTGCACTAAGTTGCAAACTTTCACAACATTTTAATTCATTTTTGAGGTGGAAGGACGGCCAGACCATGGTTCATCTTCAAATGATTCACGGCCATTTTTAAATCTGTTGAGCCAGACAAAAACATTTGACTGGCTCACACAATTATCTCCAAAAGCTGTTTTAATAGTTTGTAAGTCTCAGAAGCTGATTTCCTGGTTTTAAAACAAAATGTTATACAAACTTGTTGCTGCATTTTTACATCCATTTTCACGCAGACAGAATCCGGCAACAAGCCCTAACAGACCCGCACTCAACCAGCTGCCACAATGAATTGAATAAAGGAAACACAGTGTCCTGTCAGAGGGCATTCCCCTCCCTCCGTGGACCCGCCCACCAAACCAGTAAGCAGTAGTGGATCCATTCTTAAAACTTTCCAATCACACCTCGTATATCTTCATTACATGTTTGTGCATACACTTAAATGATTTCCATGGAATATGTTTCATATTTTAAAACAAGTCTGGCTATTCTGTCTCAAATTTCTTCAATATCTGTAAGCTTGTTTTTATTTTCCTTGTTTACAACACAGTTTAAATCTGGCTTTTCCCCGTGTTATGTTCCTTACACTGCAACGAATGTTCTGATTTTAATTCTTTTTGGTCTTCTTTATTTGGCACACTTCTAATAACCCTACAAAATCTTATTTCTTGTTTATTTAACTTCCTCTCCAACACCATTAGCCTATTTTTGAATTCTAATCTGCAATTTATTCTTCATAAATAAGAACAACAGTAGAAGCATTTGGGGTTCTAAAGGCCATGTTATTGTCTATTTAATCAAACTGCATGTAAGAAACTGTGGGCAAAGGAGGAGATGGACATGTCCAAAGCCTGGTGCAATGTGTTTTCTCAGTCAGCTACTTGCAGAAAATTTTTATCCAGGAACTTTAATGGGGCATTCAATGACCCTACCTATAGTACACAAGACTGCCAGGGCTGGAATAGTTTGACGAAATATTCCAAAAGGGCTTTACCTCAGCACAGCTATGCTCAAAGCAGTCTCTTTTAAGGCCTTTGTGAGTTCAGTTCACATGCTGATCACATTCCCGAACTAGATAAGGAGTAGCTGACAGGTTCCCAAAACTGTCTTCATTCACACTGATGAACATGCAGTTCATTCACAAGTCACTTCCTCCTACCGAACAAAGGTTAGCCCACATTTGTACATCTATGTTGTATTCCAAGCTAAAGAGATACTGTCAGTCACTCATCAAGTTTGTGCTTTGAAACAGATAAAACTTGCCTTAATACATTCTATCACACATATCTACACAAAGGCAGCTATTTTCTCTAACATCATATTTACTCTTTTGATTGGACCCACCTGAATTCCATCTTCCCTTTCACATTCCTTTTTTGGATGACCCATGTCCATCTGCATTATATGCAGTATAATAGTAAATTCTTACTATGTTAACCTTCCTTGTTTCACCTTTACAATCACCAAGAGTTCAGTTGTTATGACCCTCACAATCGAAGTTCCAAAGCACGTGTTTCCATAATCTCTAGCATACAACACTCAAAGTTTACAGTGATGTAACAGTCTAGTACTGGATGAGCTCTATCAAGTACTCATTGTCAGGTGTCAACCTATAGCACAGATAATTTAAGAAATATTATGGACACTATTTGTCTCCCTCAAAAAATTAAATGTCAGCACAAAAAGCAAACTGTACACCTCTTTGTAAATATATTCGGTAACCATTATATAACACTGAAAAATTGACACTTCCTCATGAAAAGGATCACAAAGAGACCAGCTTTGCTTAAAATAATAATAATAACAAGGAAAATGATAAATGGAAAAAACTGCTCAAAAACTAAGAGATGAACCAGATACCAGTTTAAAAGGACTTAATATGTAATTTGAAAGCACAGATGGTGAGAGATTAACTGATTAAAAGCCCATCTTGATTGTGGGGTGGATACTACAATCCATTACACATGGTTCTACAGCTGAACAGTGAAGAAAGTAGTAGACTTCATATCAAATATATTTCATGTATTAAAATAATTCGTTTAACTTCATATGTACTTTATCTTTAGTTACAAACTTTCAGCAACAATCACTGTTTCCAATCTTCCCTGAGAAACTTTCCGTAGAATTAAGGAAAGGTAATCCCCCTCCCAGAGCAGATCAATGCGCGGAGCACAGAAACACATAACAGAAAACAACATTCACACTAGCTTTAGAGCACTAGTTCTTTATCTAGCAATATTACTGACATTCACACACAGAACCACACAGACACCCAAATGCACACTTGCGTGGCCATGGCAAGAGTAATTTAGTGTGTATGTATTTCTCATGTACCAGTGTAAATTTTAATACATTGCATGAACTCACCTCATATGCTGCATCAGTCTGCTTTGGAGGTGTTAGAAATTCCACAAGTTCTTTTAACATTCGCTTCTTGAGGTACTCTTTTCTTGCCAATGACAAACCACGTTGTCTTTTCTCTCTTATAGCAAACATAATATCCAAGAGCTGCTGCTCAGAGCACAAATTTCTGCGCCTTAATACTGAATTGAAATTGCAGGTATAGCGCCAAGTGACATCTTGTACATCATCATAAGAAAAAGCAATCACGTATGAAAGATTTTTCTTCCAACCTACTTCATACATTAAAGGTTTATCATAGGCATTTTCACAAGGATCACAGTGTATCCACCTTTGTTGACTTACAGAGAACACCTAAAACAGATCAATTAATTAGTCATTTGGTCTTTTGAAGAAAAGCAGATAAGATTAGAACACTAATTGTGATATCCACTGTCTGTTTTCAGAGAATTTAACACTAGAATTGTAAAACTGGCAAAACGTGATTTTGGAGTTTTGTCTCCCTACACAAAAAATATTTTTTTAATAAAACTCAGAAATTGAGAGACATACATCTTTTCAATAGAGACTGCACTGTATAAATTACAGACCTATACCTACACTCATTGCTTTTATTTCTCACAGAATACTTAGAATTGCAACAGCAGTCATTCTGGCTGCATAACATTTATTTACACATCTATGCACCCTGAGTGGACTGAAAACACTTACTTGCATTGCAGATGACGTGACATGATGCATTGATGTGTGCGATGTTTTTCAGTTGTTATTGTGTCTCACAAAATCTAAAGTGCTCAACTGTTTGAATGTATGATAGAGATATCGAAAGTGGCTTGTAAGTGGCCAGACAAGGAAGTAATGGAATATTTAAAACATCTGTAGCAAGTTTAACAGAGAGGGTATGAAGGTAATGAAATTGGAAGACAAGTAAAAACTAGAATTTATTATTATATTCAAGGCAATGTTGAAGCAAGGGAAAGTAAATGTGATGCATCCAGAAAAGTTACATGAATGGCTGTTACAACAATAAGAGGAACCCCTCCATCAATACCAGTATTTCATGCAGGAAGGAATTAGCAGAGGGAGACAGTGATGAAAAGGTAGCTGAACCATTTTTTGAATGCCGAGGGCACATTCATTGTCAGTTATGTGAAGTCTACAGGTCACAGTGTGCGGATGTCAAAAATGTGCAAAAATGGGTCACAGAGCTCAAGAAAGGAGGTATAGATACCCACAAATAGTGCTCTGGTTGGCTTTTGGCTTCGGTCAAAACAACTGGGCAGCTGTTGCATGACCAGAAGGTGATGGTAGCCTAGGTCAAGCCATGATGGAAACAGAAGCTGTGGCCTGGGTCAGGGCCCACTGGCAGGTGACAGCAAGCTACCCCATCCTCAAACAAATGGAGCATTAGAGAGGTCTCATCAAACACTAACTGAGATGGTGTGATAGTATGTAAATACAGCCCAGATAAGCTGGGACAGTTGAGTTTGATTCATAGTTTTTATGTATAATACAACACGACATAGAGTGACAGGTTACATGCCACATGGATTGTTCTTTGGAAGAATATGTAGCATTCCAGGGATACTACAAAATATCAAGATGGTGTGAGGTATAATCTTGATGATTATTTGACAGAGCTACAGGAACACATTAAAGAAATGCACCAATGTGCAAGAACACAGAATGCAGAATGTAAGATAAAAAAATATGTAATATTAAGATGGGACCCAGAAGCCAAAGTGATTCCGTTGTGGGGATAAGGTTCTATTGTTTAACGAGAACTTATGAGGAGGTAAAACATGTAAGTGAGATAAACAATGGCGAGGTTCATTCATGGTGATACGAACAAAGGGGACTAATTGACAATTTATCCGGTAATAAATATGCAACCACATGTTGTTGTTTTTTTTTTTACGATTTATTCAAACATGAACATGTTTTTGAGCAACTGCAGGCTTATCATCAGTTGGAGGTGTTACAAGAACATTATGATGTGGATCAAGTGTAGCTAGATGCAGTGCTGGTGAGTGTACTGCCTTGTGATATCCATATCTGATTGCTTCGTATAACAGAAATTATTAAACACTGTACACAAATTGCACAGTATTTAGCTACACTTGGTTTTACACCGCTTCACAGAAAGTAAACATGTGATGGTCCACAACGTAATGTTCTTGTAACACCTCCATCTGATGATGAGCCTGCAGTGGCTTGAAAACATGTCCATGGTTGAATAAATCGTAAAAAGGGACTGGTTGCATATTTATTACCAGATAAATTGTCAACTTAAATCACAGTCGCAGTTTGTCATCCACAATGGATATACAGGAAAAAAAGGGGGACTAATGTTGTAATCTGTCTCAGACAAAATAAATATTTTGCATTTCATGCAAACAGACTGCAGGAATTTTTCTCATTCCAGATGTCAGCATCTTACTGTTACGTCAATGTTATCCTACTCCTCACTGGGGTTGAGCACTCCAGGCAAGAACTGTACACGCAAGTAACAAAGTTCCAGTTGTCACCTGGACTGTATTATGATAATGTGGACCAAGCGAAAATTTACAATGTAATGTGGTAAATTGTGTTATTTTTATTTAATGGAACTGAGGTGTCACAAGGTGAGCAATTGGATATTGTAAAGACAGGTTGGCATTATTGAATATGATGGCAACAGAATGTAACAGTGCCGAACTTGCATTAAAATGGAATGTAGGAAAAATAGAAAAGTCACTGGGCCTGGCTAGGCAATTGGCATGGCATTAATCCCATGCAAAGAAATGAGGAATCTTAAACTTCATGGGCGAGGTCCATAAAATTCTGTTTAGAACACTAGACAAAGATGACACCACATACTTCAATAGATGTCTTAGAAGGAGAACAGAAACAGCTGCTCCAACTTTTGAAGGAGCAAGTGACAACAGCTGAAGAAACCTTGACTTTTTTATTCAAATGGTAAGCTCCATAGCCAAAAATGAGGAAATTATCATGCATGGAATGAAGCAATTAAGCTGGCACATCATAGAATTTGAGAACATTATTGGCAAACAGTTTCAGAGAGTTGTAATTTTGATCACAGTTACCGAACAGCTGATACAACTGATGGCCATTTTCAATGGGCTAGAATGGGAAAACGACTGTCAACAATGCTCTGAAACTGGAACTGCATCTGATCAGTCCAGTTCAGATCGTGAAGATCTAGAACTAATAAAAAAAGACATCAAAGACAAGCAGTTCCCTGTCGACATTAAGGTAGACAGAATGATTGATCTGGATGTTGTTACTGGTGGAAACGTCTTAAGTTATGTGTTAAATATCCCACTAGCAGAGAAACTATATAAAATACTACCATTACTGTCAAAAGTGGACAAAATGTGACATCTATTTACACAATTGCCCCACAGAAAGAGCTACTGCTAACTGATGATGCAAAATGTCAGTATGCAAAGTTAAATAGTGAGCAGTTACAGAAGGACTGTGTGCAAAAGCTAATAGTGTTAAATGAAAGTCTGTGGACATCAGTAAGTAATAATGAATGGCTGTTGGTAGTCGCAGTAGATGAACGCATCACAGTCATCTGTCACGACGTAAATCACATAGATATCATGCTCTGAGGCACAGGGAAGATACAACTTTTAAGTAAATGTTGTGGGTACATGGCTCAGATGGTATACAGTCTGAACATATAATATGAACAAATGTTCCCAGTAGTGATATAGTGCCGAACATAAGCACAGAAAGAGATTGCTGCATAGTGAATAATGAGAGGAAGAATATAAGTGAACTGAAACTTGGAACTGCCATTACAACTAGCCATTAGCCATTGAGATGATCTAACAGCTGAATGACATAAGTTGGATGACCTACAAAGTGAGACTGAATACCAGGAGAGAAGTGCCTTCAGTGACATCTCATTGAGTCATTTCTCTTTCTTGAGTCTAATAGGCTCTGGTGTAGTAATTATAGTAATATTATGTTGCATATACAGATATTGTAAATGTTGCAGAGACTGTTTTAAATGTGTGTGCAAAACTATAGATAATGATTGTTTCACTAAAATATGTGTAGGAAACACTATAATAAATCAGTGCCCAAAGAGGCATAGGGTCAGGTACCACCCTGCAAGAAAGACTTCTAGAGACAGTGAAGTGCCTGCTAGAAATGTTAGAAGTGGTGTTTATCAAAGTGTTAAGACAAAAATGGACAAATGCTGATGAACAATAACACTGGTAGAAAATGTGAAAAACTAGTGCAAAGTGTTTTCTCTTTCAAGTACTGAAATTGTAATTATGTTATGAAGTGTACACCAATGTGTCAAGTGTAATTCATTGCAAAGTTGACTGTAAAATAGTATATATACCCAATGTACCAGAAAAGAGAATTAGTGGGGTAATACAAAATGTCTCATATTGTAATATAAAATATATCTGATTTCAGGTATTAGAATATGTAACAATGATATTAAATGTGAAATGTAAAAATATAAATGTTTCTCTTACAGGAAAAGATTGATTTATAAGTATTTCTGTCATGGACAGCTGTAAAGCAGTTGTGTGTCTCTTTTGAACATTACTGTGTAAAACAAATGTGTGTGTTTCCCCATTAATGGAATAAAATTTGTGAAAAACCTCATATAAAAAATGGTAGTTGCTGAGGACAGCACCTAAAAATTTTTCCCTAAAGGTGGAAGGTGTCACATATTTAAAAAATGCAATGCCTGAAAGGCAACAGAACAGCAGCCAGAACAAATAAATTTTCTAGAAAGTACTCGAAGTACAAAGGAGATGGCAGAGGAAGGGTGCTGGTTTGGGCACTAGTCAGAAATATTACATACACTCACAAAGTATCACATGAGTTCACATGTAGAGCTTTGAGGCATAGCACTCCATTGCAGTGACCATATATGGTCATACGAGGCTCCGCAGGGTGGTGTCTGGAAGCACGAAACGTGGAAGGGGCGACACAGCCTACCGCACGGATAAAAGGCAGGGGCAGAGTAGCCCACAAGAGAGTTCAGTACAGACAGTGGTCCTAGAGCAACATCTGTGTAGGTCAGGTTGGCTGTGCTCACGCTCATACTTAGCCGCTTTTGTAATCAGGAGAACTATTATTCAAGTCATTGTCCGATTCTTGCACAGAAGAGCAATTGAAGATTTTAGTTATTCAAGTAATGCATAAGGGGTTCTCAAAACTGTTTCATAATGACATCGAGCTGAGCAGATTTGATATTCCAAAGAGAGGTGACCTATTCCTATAACACGTGGCATGCTAACTATACACTAATTCCATGACCTAACCCCACATCTGACACCAGAAAAATATATCCTTATGTTGTATCCAACAAGTGGTGTAGACGCTCAGTGACAATGGAGACTGGAGAAGGTCCATCCAGTCAGCTAATGAGGAGATGACTATGTGGAAGTATGAAAGAGTTATGGAACTCAGTCAAGAAATAAATGAACAAGGATAAAACTTGAATAATTACAATCTTCAATTGCTTGTCTGAGGAAGAATTGGATAGTGTCTTGAATGAGAGTAAACTGCTCCCAATTGCAAAATCCCATTGAGAGAGGTACATGGCTACCAGAGCAAATACTGCAATTCCAGGCCCCAGGTCTCAGGCCTGACCTACAAAGACATCCCTCTTGGATTGCTGTCTGTACTTAACACTCTCATGGGCTATGCCGCCCCTGCCTTTCATCTGTGCAGCAGGCTGCATTGCCCCTTCCACACTGGCACTTCTGGACACATCTGTAGGGCCTCTTGTTACCATATATGGTTACTGTCAACGCACTGCTGTGCCTCATGGCTCTCCACATGGGCTCATGTGATACCTGGTGAGTCTATGTAACATTTCTGGTCAATGTCCAAACCAATGCTCTTCCTGTGGTGTCTGTTTTGTAATCCGAGTACTTTCTAGAAAACTTATTCATTCTGGTGGCTGTTTAGTTGCCTTTAGGCATTGTATTTTTTTAATTATGCAACAAACCTGAGATTCCAATGGGTATCAGACTCAGAATATTAGGAGATTCCAACACTGTTTCAGAGCAAATGGACTGCTACTGAACAGGTTGTAAAGAATTTGAATCACACTGAAAAAAGTAAATGATTCGTGACACCTCACAGCTGCATGGACACCACAAAAGGTTGTAACAAACACACATTGCTAGAGGATTTCACTGAAGAAAATGTGTCTGAGCTCCTTCATAAGACCAGTTAATTTTACTTCAGTTATCATAAACTTGTCTGTGTCAGTCACTAATTGGAACTGAATGTTTCACAAGTGTCGATCAAATTAAATGTGCAATAGTAACTCTCAGTTTCTGATTACAATCTATGAATTCCAAACCCCAATCATTTATTTCATATTTATCAAGTTCCCTCTTGAAGTAAATATAACATAGGATAAATGATGTTTGTTCAATATGATTTGAGTCAGGAGTTGCATCAACAAAAATTGAATAATACTTCTCATTTCCTCTGAGTTATAAGATGGCACCCCTGACATGATAGGCTTGACTAGAAATAGGGCATTCCTGACATGACGGGCATAACTATAAATAAATTTATTCTGAGTATCACATGACAGATATGCACTTTTAAAAGCATTCCAGACCTTGTTGGTCTCTGGCCCTGCTAATGTATTTTGCAAGAATTGGATCATAGTGGATCAAGAGCTCTAATACCCTAAGGAAATTTTCATTATTTACATCTCCAATTTTCTGAGCTGAACCTCCAAAGTCCAAGCCTCTTTGACCAAGAAATAATATCACATCAAGTCACATGAGGTTACCAATGTAAATTAGCTATTCTATGGAAGAACAGCATCAACATGGCCAATGTACATCTTTCGTGATATTTCATTTCTTCAGTTTCATGATTCTCCCAGGAGAACTATACACACACAGAAATGTTTTACATTGTGTTTACTGTTGAATGCAAAATGTTTCCTGCATGCTCATTTTTCATGTAAAATCACCTTGTGAAGGAATCAGAAGTGCCTTATCTTTAAATGTTGTTGACAGACCTACCAAATTATAAGGATATTTCACAGCTGTTGCTGAGTACACTTGCGGAGAAAATGTTTTGGTAGGATTTCCAACGCCATTTAAGGAAAGTGCATTTTCGGATCGATCACATGATAATTTGAGTGCATGATATCTAATGAAAAGATTGTGCATTCAAGATTAAGCATGAAATAGAAGTGTATGCTACTGGTCTGTATGATTCATAAAACTGAAGTGGAAAGGAGGAGCTCGATTGGTTATGCTAGTGCTGGTGTAATGTTTTTTTATTTATAATATGATATAAAAGTTATTTCGCAATAGCAGGTTGATTTTTGCCAACTTAGCACCCCTGGGGATCTAAACCCTTGAGAAATTTACTTGGGCCTCAGGGATTTTGCCCCCCTGCTCCCTCATACCCCCTCATCAGGCCTGCATGTGCCATGCCATTAGTGCTGCTGCTGAGGGTCACCGTGGCTGGGAGCCAAACAAAAACTGTTAGCTAAGAGGACCCTACATTACACTGTTCTTGTTTTCCTCTATGTCTAATGACAAGAAGTGTGGTGTTCCATTCTGTAGTTAGAGGTAATTCTGAGATCCTATTTCTCAGATTACCTGCCACCTGCATATGCGTGGCCTCCTTCATCACATAGTTCAGTTCTAGAAAGCTAAGTATATAATTTTTGCCTTCTTGTCCATCATGTGACATCCTGTGCTAAGAGGAGGCTCCATTATTCCCAATTTATATAACTGTCCCACTGTCCCAGACATATATGACAATGAATCTCATCAGGTCAATCTTGCTCTGTTCACATCTGGTTAATATATGCATTCCACAATTGCAAGGATATATTGTATGCATGTTGTTTCCTGAAACTGAGAATTTCTTTTAAGGGGCCCAACACTGGTTGTTTGTATTTGCCAGCAGTAACCAACAGGTACCACTTAACAAGGTTGAGCAGCTGGCTAAAAGAAATATTGTGGGATTTATGAAATGTGGTGTGGTGGTAGACTTGAGAGGCATATATACAGGGTGATCAAAAAGTCAGTATAAATTTGAAAACTGAATAAATCACAGAATAATGTAGATAGAGAGGTACAAATTGACACACATGCTTGGAATGACACGAGGTTTTATTAGAACAAAAAAATACAAAAGTTTAAATAATGTCTGACAGATGGCACTTCATCTGATCAGAATAGCAATAATTAGCATAACAAAGTAAGACAAAGCAAAGACGATGTTCTTTACAGGAAATGCTCAATATGCACACCATCATTCCTCAACAATAGCTGTAGTCGAGGAATAATGTTGTGAGCAGCACTGTATAGCACGTCCAGAGTTATGGTGAGGCATTGGCGTCGGATGTTGTTTTTCAGCATCCCCAGAGATCTCGGTTGATCACGATACACTTGCGACTTCAGGTAACCCCAAAGCCAACAATCGCACGAACCGAGGTCTGGGGACCTGGGAGGCCAAGCATGATGAAAGTGGCGGCTGAGCACACAATCACCACCAAACGACGTGCACAAGAGATCTCTCACGCATCTAGAAATACTTTTTTTCTTTTTGTTCTAATAAAACCCGATGTCATTCCAAGCATGTGTATCAATTTTTACCTCTCTACCTACATTATTCCGTGGCTTATTAAGTTTTCAAATTTATACTGACTTTTTGATCACCCGGTATATTGAACATATTCACAAGAAAAGCTTATAGAGTCACATTTGATGACACATGTTTGAGCTCAGAGCAGAGAATATGTTTTCTTGTATGGCTTTTGTAGAGAATGTGAACATGAAAAAGATATGAACATTTCTACACAAGTTCTTGATTAATCTCTTTCCATTCTCTCTCTTTGTAACTACAAGATTTTTTTTGCAAAGCTGACATGATCACAACAGAACAGGTGGACACATAATCTTTACCAGATTTCAATTAAAGACCCATAATGGATTAAGACACACTAAGGTTTGAAACAAATTTATTAAAGTAAGCAAGTGTGCATGGATACATATGAAAGAGCTCCCTTCCAAAAGTTCCAATTCACATCATCTTCTATGATGAACACCTTCAGATGCACTGTCAAGCACTACCAGGACAGGAAGAAGAAAAATGAGTCTTCAAGTAAAGTAGAGGGAGGGAGGGAGGGAGGGAGGGAGGGAGGGAGGGGGGGGGGGAGAGAGAGAGAGAGAGAGAGAGAGAGAGAGAGAGAGAGAGAGAGAGAGAGAGAGAGAGAGAGAGAGATATCAATAATTGTTAAACATCTTGGTCACTTTTACCCTTCATATTATCTTAATGAAAGGGACATACATTATGTGAGAAAAAAACAAGGCACCAATATTAAACAAGTCATACAACAATAATTATTAGAATGAGATTTTCACTCTGCAGCGGAGTGTGCGCTGATATGAAACTTCCTGCCAGATTAAAACTGTGTGCCCGACCGAGACTTGAACTTGGGACCTTTGCCTTTCGCGGGCAAGTGCTCTACCAACTGAGCTACCGAAGCACGACTCACGCCCGGTACTCACAGCTTTACTTCTGCCAGGACCTCCGCAATATCCTTTCTTTCAGGAGTGCTAGTTCTGCAAGGTTTGCAGGAGAGCTTCTGTAAAGTTTGGAAGGTAGGAGACGAGGTCCTGGCAGAAGTAAAGCTGTGAGTACCGGGCGTGAGTCGTGCTTCGGTAGCTCAGTTGGTAGAGCACTTGCCCGCGAAAGGCAAAGGTCCAGAGTTCGAGTCTCGGTTGGGCACACAGTTTTAATCTGCCAGGATGTTTCATATCAGCGCACACTCCGCTGCAGAGTGAAAATCTCATTCTGGAAACATCCCCCAGGCTGTGGCTAAGCCATGTCTCCGCAATATCCTTTCTTTCAGGAGTGCTAGTTCTGCTAGGTTCGCAGGAGAGCTTCTGTAAAGTTTGGAAGGTAGGAGACGAGGTCCTGGCAGAAGTAAAGCTGTGAGTACCGGGCGTGAGTTGTGCTTCGGTAGCTCAGTTGGTAGAGCACTTGCCCGCGAAAGGCAAAGGTCCCGAGTTCGAGTCTCAGTCAGGCACACAGTTTTAATCTGGCAGGAAGTTTCAACAATAATTATTGTTGTAATGCTTCAAAGGTCAAAATTACATAGCTATATTTCTATTAACTTAAAAGATAAACAAACCTCCACCCAAAGATGGTCTGTCACATCATAGACAACACGAACATCCCAACCAAGTGATTTGCACAACAGAGCAAAACAATTTGCCCATTCTGAACAACGTCCTTTCCTTGTCTCTAGAAGTTTTTCAGTTTTATTGTACCGAACAAAGAGTGTTACTTCCTGGCACAAGGTGCACATATATACCTGCAACATAATTTAAAGCATTGCTTGCATCACAATTCAAACCCTTGTTCAATTATAAAAAAAACAGGAACATACATCACTTGTTGTGATTGTTGTACATGAAAATATAAATTTTATAACAGACCACTGCAACCATTCAGAACAAATATTTATCTGCACAAACTGGCTTCAAGAATCCACATCTTCATCATTTGCATCTATAAGTGCTAAACCCCATTCATCATGCCAGTCCACAGAGAGAATTAAAACACACTGCAACATTCCTTGCTGAGCTAAACTAATCTAAACTAGACTCCAACCAAATAGGCCAAGAAGGTCCAATGGTACAGACCAGCCGCTGCGTCATCCTCAGCCCACAGGCGTCACCATATGCAGATATGGAGGGGCATATGGTCAGCACACCGGTCTCCTGTCCATATGTCAGTTTCCGAGACTGAAGCCGCTACTTCTCGATTAAGTAGCTCCCCAGTTTGCCTAAAAAGGGCTGCATGCATCCCACGTGCCAACAGCGCTCAGCAGAGCGGATGGTCACCCATCCAACTGGCAGCCCAGCCTGATAGCGCTTAACTTCGGTGATCTGAGGGGAACCGGTGTTGCCACTGAGGCAAGGCTGTTGGCATTCCTTGTTGAAGAAGGTGTTGAATTTAACAGTACAGTTGTGAAACCAAACATGTTTGCAAGTTTTTTTAAGATGCATAAACCATAATTCTTTGAAACAGTGATTTTGTATCAATATTACTTCAGAAAATATTCACTCTTTAGCAATAAATTAGCAAATGATTTGCTAAATAATAAGGCCATGCCTCAGTAGCATACTATACTGTGGAGCAGCCACAGTAGCAGTGTGGAGGAAGACAACAATCTCGAACCCTTCACATTCCCTGTTTTTGAGAGTGTCAGAAGTTTATTCCTCATCCCACAAATGTAAATGCACACTGTTGTTAGTGTCACTTGTCTGAAGCCAATATCAAAACAATTATGATTTATACTGTAGCATGTGCCTGATTCACTCAGCTGCTGTCGAACAACTTCCTTGTGTTGAACAATGAAATTACAGCTGCTATTTACTTCACTGCTGTTGGTTCACTCTGGAGAGAAGGTGTGTGCCAAAACTAATAAACCATTTAGCCAAAGACTTTGGATATCTCCTGAACACCAGACTGAATATGTAGGTTGGGTAGAAAACAAAAAGTTAAAAGGAATATGTTCCTGATCTGCCCCTCCAGCCACCACTTTCGCTGCTTCCAAGTATAATGCATCAGCATAACAACATATATGAAAATCTGTAATTACCTCATTACTTTAGCACAGCTATTTATACAAAGATTGAATATTTCAGATTGCTGGTATTTAAGCAAACACTGAATGTTACAGAATACACAAACAATAAAAGTGTAAGGTATTCCAAGTATCTTCCAGAAATGATAGCAACTAAATAACATACAATTACTGAATTACTGGTGGTCATATTTGAACTGGCAACCCACAGCACACCAGCCAATGAAGCTAGCCACTATACCACACTGCATGCACCACAGTTTACAGAATTTCTCCCTCTTCTAGAAAAACAGTAATCTGCTGTTTAGAAGTTCTCATTGGGACCAATTACATCATCTGGACCATGGATTTTGTCAATGCTCTCTTATACGGGAGCACTGGTAAACTCTCATGTGGTGATCATGTTGTTACATTCTTGTCACTATGATGAACATCGACGGTAGCCCCTCCTGTCCAAGCTTCGTGATTCAAGTAGGTTACCCATAACCTCCCATCATTTATCTGTGCTTCTTGATTGCAGTAGGGCATGGACAACACCCTCACACTTCAGGCTTCTTGATAATGGGTCATAATCCTCAACTTCATATGTGACATTCAAAAAGCAATGAAGGATAAGATACCCCCAATTAGCACTTTCCTAACTTTTGCAGCAGCCTTATTTTCTGCACAGGTGTAAAAATCCATACCAAGTCTTCCAGGCTGTGTCTCACTGGCCAGTGCTTGGCGTTCTAGTAACTTATTTGACTTAATTCCTTTTACTCTGATGTGGAGCACAGGGCACACATTAGAGCTCTCCATCTGACCCTGTTCATTTCCATCTTATTGATGTTACTCCAGGAGTGGCCAACAGCTGCCACCTCAGCTTCAAAAGTCCTGCGCCAGGTTGACCTTGGTCTGCCTCTCCTCCTTGCTCCTTGTGGGTTCCACTCTAAAGCCTGCTTTGGAATGTGTTGCGGACCTCTTCTCAGAGTGTGTCCAATCCATCTCCATTTCCTTTCTTTTATGATCATCTCGACTATCCATTGTTGGATGTGTTGCCATAGTTCTTGGTTTGAGATATCATTTGGCCAAACATTTATTTATGAAGGTTTGTACTCTCATTTTAATTTCTGCTGTAACCTTACACATCTCACACCTATAAAAGAGAACAGATTTTACATTTGAGTCAAAGATTTTAAGCTTTACCTTCAACAATATTTCATGAGATGTCCAAACTGGTCGCAGCTGGGCAAAAGCCCCTTTTGCCTTTTTGATCCTACTTTCACGGTCTTCTGTCACCCCTCCATTCCTGGAGACAATACTTCCCAGATAACAAAAGCTCTCCATCTGCTCAACCCTCTGAGCTTCTGTTTCCAATTCCTTAAGCTTTTCACTCATATCCTTGAAAGTGCAGGACAGAAGGGAGATGATGTCCACAAAGTCCAGGTCCTCAAGGCGATCATATAGAGTCCACTGTATACTTCTCCTTTTCTCTCAGGTTACCTTCTTCATGACATCATCCTGGAGGACCAGGATTTGTATTAGGTTTACTCCCCTAGGGAAGCTGGCTTCACCATGCCTCTAGAGCCCTCCCTACCCTGTGTTGTGGGACACACTTCATCTGGCTCCTCAGTCGAGACCAATCCGGCTTGGGTGACCCCCGCCTGTAGTTACGCGCCACCAGCACAGCTCTCGACTTCACACGTGACATCCTTCTTCATCATATGAGCCACATGAAAGGACCAAGGACTCTCAATGATGTCATCCAGCAGCATCTTCTCCACTTCCTCTTGGATTATCTATTGTTCAGACAGTGACATCCAATAAAAGTGCTGGATAATTCGTGGATGATTCCCTGCACTGATAGTGTTTTACTCTGAGCTGCTTGGTCTATCTTTTATCCACTACGGATACGAAAGCATCCAAATGGCCAACACCCACTGATGTATCCCAGTCAGCCCAGATCCTATTGACAGTAGCCAATAAGTAGTTGCTCCCTTCCCTTTGTTGCCTGTAATGGTAGTGAAGTACGATTCTTTGTTGATGACACTAAGCTGCCATTCCTGCACTGGTCCAGTAGCCCTATGCATGTACCTTCAGGGCCTGCTCAGACAGTTAGTTATCGAAAGTTCTTGGCCATCTATAATGTTTACAATCATTAATGGCATGTAGCTTTTTTTTTTTTTTTTTTTTTTGTTTTTTTTTTTTTTTTTTTTTTTTTAGCTGAGTTACTTTTAGCAGTCAACAAAAGTTTCACTATTTAATTGCACATTTAGACTCCCAAGTGGAAATTGTTTCATTGAGGATGGCAGGTAACAATGTCTTCAATGGCAAGCAACTGCCCAGAGTAATCTTTGTTATATGTGCTTATTGAAATAGCTTCGTCAGTCTGGGGTTCTGATCTACCACAGTCTATTACTGCTTGTGATGCCTGCAAGAATGTCCATCTGAGAATAACATTATGACTATATGTTGCTAAAATGACAAAGTTCAAGGGCTGCACTCTGTTGTTGATAGTTAATCTTGGGATACATGTTCCTATCAGCTGGATGCATTTCCCATTTGCAGCCATAAGTAGAATCAAACAATGGAAAATCCAAGATGGAATCACTGTTGCTACTCACCATATAGTGGAGACACTGAGTCACAGATAGGCACACCAAAAAGATTGTCAGAAAGTGAGCTTTTGGTCAACAAGTCCTTAATCAGAAATAGGCAACACACACACACACGGCCACAGTTTCTGGCTCTGTGTGTGTGTGTGTGTGTGTGTGTGTGTGTGTGTGTGTGTGTGTGTGTTGTGCAGCCGGTCCATCATATGCCTCTGCATCAGATGTAGACAATAGGGACCAGCATACAATCATAGTCTCCTTTCTTCTTGTAACAATCAGCACGTTCACTCAACAAAAGTACTGGTGGCCCCTTCACTGAGTCAACTTTCCAGTTAGCTCATCTTCCTTTGCCCATGCTGCAGTGCAAAATGATGACAAATTTTGCTCAAGTCATAAAAACTATTTTCCGATTGCCAGCAACACAAGCATGCCTTCTCAGCTCTCCTTCAGTCTCTCAGAAAGGTGTGCAATAACAGCAATCTGCTCGCTTTGGCTGCTCAAGGTGAACTCATCCATCTGAGCTCTCCCCCCCCCCCCCCCTTCCCCGAAACATAATTAAGGGTGAAGACAGTAACAGAGTAAAGAATGCCTTCTAGTCAATAGATCACAAACAGTAAAATGGAAAAGCTATGAATGTATTGAGTATCAGTTGGACTGTCAATAATAAAACAAGGAGAGAGAAGTAGTTAATGCTGCACACAGGAACCCCCTGGGGCTCTGCATATGAAGGGTTTGGCCTTCCCACAGATGTCCCAACCCCAACCTTCAGGGGCAAAGTTCCAAAGAACAGGATGGTAAAACCCACTAATCATCAGATAGTTACTTCTAAAACTGGAAACAGAATGTGGCAGAAAAGTAAGCAAACCTCCTGAAGGCAATAAAGGCAATCCAAAATAAAATACAATACGTTGGATCATCAGAAAATTGTTGAATGGCAACTGCATTGGTGAGGAGGAATTGATACCATTGGAACTAAAGGGGGAAGATCCCCACTTCCACAAGAAGACTGCCTACAGGACTAATCTGGAAGGTGCCTGTGGCAAATCAAACTCCACAAAGATGGACTGGATATAACAACTGCATAGCCGATGGCACTGCTGAGCCATAAACCTTGCAATCACAGTCCAAACAGAACTGGACCAGATCCCACTAGATACGAAGGAGACTAACGAGATCTGCTTCCCAAGAGGCTTGGACAAGGAACCAGAGAGCGTTAAGCTTTTGCACTCTGTTAGTCTTTAGTTGTCAAATTTAGAGTAGCAAAGTCAGTTTCTTGTCAATGAGAGACTCAAAAAGTGCCGGGCGCACAGATACAGTTCTGGGTCAGAATGAACCATAGTACAATGACAGAAATGCCTGACCCACATTTTTTCAGGAGAGAATTGAAAAGCATCCTAAAGGGACCAAGCAGAGGCCTGTCGGATGGCACCTTGGAGCTGGCATGCAGCCAACGTTACAGAGTGGGAGCTGTACCAAATGCAGAAGTTTTCGACATACAATGCAGGGGTGACAAGTGGTCTGAGAGACCACTGATGCAATGAGGAAGAATGTGACACTCAACATGGAGTCCTCCAGGATACCATTCTCTTGGACCCATGGAGAGATGAGTGAAGTACGAACCTGAACCTGGAACAATTGGTGGGGTAAAAACTGATGAATAAAAACTGGTAGGGAGTCTCGAAAGCTCCAGAGATTGAGACTAAATAAAATGTGATGGTGCCAGGTCTTGTCATATGCCTTATCTAGGTCAAACAAGACTGCAATGAGGTGTTTAGGAAAAGCCTGTTGGACTGCCATTTCCAACCTAACCGGATGGTTTGTTGTGGATCGTTCTTCCTGGGAACCACACTGGGGTACAAAAGGTGTAAGGAAATAGCATAAACATTGGGCAACCATACTTTCAAGCAGTTTGCAGAGCACGTAGGTGAGGCTAGCCAGCCAATAACTGTTGACGAATCTTGGGTTTTTACCGGTCTTAATGATTGGAACGATGGTACTATCTCACCATTGTGAAGGGAAGACACTGTCAAGCCATATATGGTTTAAGACCCTGGAGGAAATGAAGCCAGTAAGTACCGGTCAGATCTTGTACCATATGACTTTGAATGGAATCGGGGACTAGGACCATACTGTGACACAATGCAAGAGACTGAAGCAGTGCCCAGGCAGTGAAAGTTTCATCACATAATTTGTCAAGAGGTGAAGGAGAGGGGGCTTCTATGTCCCTTGCATGTCAGGAAGGCTGTCATGTAACAAAAGAATGCCGACCTGTTAAATCGTGGGTATCAAGGTGTTCAGCAATAGCCAGCTTGTCAGTACAGAGACCATCTTGAAGGAAGAGGCCCAGTACAATTTGGCAGCCCACAACACTATGGAGCTTGGCTCACACCTGGGATGAAGACCCATATGTTCCCAGTGAAGAGATTTAGTGCTTTCAGTGCTCCTTCCTAATCTTTTTAATTAATTAGCGTGAGCTAAGATTTATGAGCTTTGGGGCACCGCTTTCTGAAAATAGATAGCAAGCCTTAGCATGAAGTCATTTAAAAGTGATAAGGCTGGTCTATGAAGGATGTCACTTGAAACACTGCAAGGCACATTGGCAATCATGAGCAGCAACTACAATGTCTTTGGTCCACCATGGCACTGGCCAGCAATAGAGAGGACTTGTAGAAAGAGGAATAGCAGCTCCAGCTGCATAAGTAATCAAGTTGGAGATGTTACGCACAGCCTCGTCAAAGCAGTCAGACAGAGAGGAGGCAAAGGTAACAGCAGAGGCATACAACTGGCAGTTGGCTCTTCAAATCAATCAATGTGGTAGTTGGTCCATCTGGCAGTGGCAAGGAAGCGACATGACAACCGGAAAGTAGTCACTGTAAAACAGATTGTCACATAGCAACCAACAAAGCAAAGCCACAAGACAGGCGAAAAAGATTGTTAGATCTGATAATTTGAAATGTGCAGCACTGAAGTGGGTAGGTGTACTATCATTGAGGAGGCACAGATCAAGATCAGTAAGAAGCTGGTTAAATAGAAGGCTCCTATCAGATGAAATGGCACTGCCTCACAGGAGTTGGTGTGTGCTGAAGTCCCCAAGTAGGAGAAAAGGGAGAGAAATTTGTTGAATTCAGGTGATCAACTCAATGTAAGCAAGCATGCCTGGAGGTAAGTAAACATAGCGAATGGTTATTGCTGAGGTCATCTGCACCCATACGCTATTGCTTCCACCATGGTATGAAGGGGAACCCACTAACTAACAACATCTGCAAAAACTTACAGATATCATCACGGTGTCAGCATGGTTCCAACAGCATGCACAGTAACCATGGAGTGTTGAGGAATGGTCATCAGTAAAATTCATTTCTTGTAGAGCAACATATATTGCAGAAGGAGGAGGAAATGAAGTACTGTAGTTCCAGCAGGTGACAGTAATGACCGTTACAGTTCCACTGAATGATCACATTACAGGTCAGGCATGAAGAGGCCAGGAGGTTCAGTTATGCACCACAATCATTGACTGTCACCGAGCAGGATTGAACAAAATCAATGAGCATTGGTTCAGAATCTGACAGTGTGAGGGGATCTGGCACCTCTGTGATCACCAGAGTAGCCTCGTCTCGACTCTTCTCCCCCTACTCTCACTCCTCCTCCTCTCCACCTTTGGGGCAAGGATTCTTGCAATGGCCTACCCACCATTAGCCTGGGGACAGATGACAAGCACAAATCCCTATGCCTCACAGAAGTGGTTCCTTCAGCTATTAGCTGGTGTCAGGCCTCTGATATGTGGGGTTCTGGGGAGATGGGTCCTGAGAGGGAGCTCTGTCTCTGGTAGATGCCTCAGGAGAAAGCTGCTCCTCCAGCCTGGTGCGAGAAGTGGTTTCCGAAAATGGTGCTGTGGGAACCACAAGATGCGACTGGCCTTCATATCAATAGGTTTTAGGCATTCATATTTTTTTCGTATCTCAGTATACAACAGACAGTCAATAGATTTATACTCCTATATTTTCTTTTCCTTCTTGAAGACTAGGTGTACCAGAGGAGAATGATGCTCCATGCAACTAATACTGGAAGGTGTTTGTTCACAAGGACTACCTCCACGGAATGATTGTCCACAGTTACCACATTTTGGGTCTGCTGTGCAGTGGGATGACATACAATCAAAGCATAAGCATTGAAAGCATCTCACCAGTGGTGAGATGTAAGGGTTCATGTCATAGCAGTACACCATGACTGACTTTTTCCAGGGGAACATTCCCCCAAAAGGCTAAGATGAAGGCACTTGTATCTGTCTGATTACCCTTGGGACCTTTTTGGGCATGTTGGAAAAACCGTATGCCCCCTGCTCAAGATTAGCCCGTAGCTCCTCTTCTGTTTGGAGTGTATGGCCTCTGTCGAAGATGATTCCTTGGACCATATTCCAAGTTCTGTGTGGGGCAATGGTCACTGGTATGTCAACCAGACATTCACATGGGTGAATAGCTGTAGAGTGTGTGGCAGAGGTGGCTTTAATCAATAGTGAACCACTGTCCATTTTGCCCAATGGCTCAGCTTGCCCAAACTTATCTTCAATATGTTCCACAAAAAACGAAGGCTTTGTCAGGGTACAAGTGTCTCCATCAGTTTGAGTACATACTAAGTACTGGATAAATTGTTCCACTCCCAGATGTCTAGCTTGTCCATCTTTCCTTGAGGTAGCCAGTGTGGAGAAAGCAATAGAAATATTTTAACTGTGCGCATTTAAATTACTATTCCTATGTGATGAGATGGCCAGGTCAGAACGGCCACCATTTTGGTGTAATTTAAGATATTTCATATGCAAAACATCCACCCTGATGCCACTTATTCTGATCAAGGGACCTCCCCACAGGCGCTATCCAGCTGCAGCAAATGTCATTGGGTGCAATGGTCCTTGCTTGGAGCCTTGACATTCCAGGAAGACAGGCATCTACTCTTTGGTGCGTACGGAGAGCTAGCAGCAGAGGAAAACAGCAGTGTGATCCCTGGGTGTCAGGATGCTTAACTGAGAGGGTTTATACTGACTCCTCCAGATCAGATCAACTACCACTTTGGCTTTGAAGCCCACACAAGAGTCTACACAGGTATTGTGTGCACCTGAACCCTAACACTGTATTCAGTGGGCACTATTTAAAGTGTACTCCCCAAGTCAGTTCACACTACAGAAAAACTTTGGAAAATGAAGGTCAAACCCAGAAGGGGTTGAAAAATTACTTCAGCCAAAAAGTGCTGAATGAATTAATATACTAAGAAAGTAAGCAGAACCTAGGAAACAGCTGGGTTGATGTCGAAGACTGCCACCATGAGAAAGAGAGTAAGAGAAGAAGGTCTTGCCATGGCCATGGGAGTGTACATTTGGGTGGTTGTGTGTGTGAATGTGTGTACTTCTGCTCAAAAAAGAGCTAGCACTCGAAAGCTAGTGTGGATGCTGTTTTCTGTTGTGTGTTTCTGTGCTCCACATATCAATTTGTTGTATGTGAGTGGTTCCCTTTACTTTATTATACATATTGGTCCATCTAGGATTTTCCATTATTATTATATGTAACAGAAGGAAAGATAGTAAGAGATGAGAGATTGCACCACAAGAAAGGAAGTATGTGCTGTAACAGCTTCGGGCCCCGCACTCACAAGTTGTAACCTCCACTGAGGGGAGCATTACATAGACCACCAATGACCAGTAATTCACACTCAAATCTGCTTTGCCTTCAAACTGCAATCAGGAGTAACTGGTGAGGATTTCTGCTGCAGTGTTTTGTTGGAACAAAGCAATGCTTGTCCCCATATTGCCTATTCAATCATCAGAACTATACAGGATATAAAATTTGAATGTCTCTAACACCCACCTTACGCACCAGCATTCACCTAAGAGTGACTGTCATGTTTAGAAAGCTCACAGAAGCACTGCAAGGCAAGCATTTCAGAAGTGATAAAGAGGTGAAAACTCTAGCCCATAAGCGGCTGCATTCATACTCGAAAGAATTCTTCTCATGCAGTATCTGTGCCCTTTTTAAACAATGGAATGGATGCAATATAAGTCATGGTGGACTACACTGAAAAATTATACATCTGTAATTTTTCTATCTTAGCTCATTTGCATAATAATAAATAATTAAAGTTTTCATTTGAATTATCCTGGTACATCGGGCAGTTTCTTATTCTGTATACATGTAAGTGACCAAAGGAGCAGTCTATATCTCTTGCATCTGCAACACACTGTTTACATTATGTCATTTGCTGAATATGTCTTTGGAATGTTCATTCACACAATACAGAGGTGGTGATTTTTTTTAACTGGCCAATGTGTGCCTTCACTCTATCACCTAATGGTAAAATCATGATATAAAAGCTATAACATGCTCAATACACACTGATGGCATACCTCTACTTGATTTAGCGCTGCTTGCTGATCACCAACACAACACCAACACTCACTCACACTTTTGATACCCTGTGATTCCAAAAATTTCTAGCATTTGTTTGTCAGTTGCACATACAGCTTGAAGGAAGGAAATTAATATGTCTCCAGTAGATGGCAACACTGCGTTAAGAGATAAACACATGTGCAGACATGAGATTATAACGGCTGTCTGAAAAGTTCTCGGCCTCGTCCCAGAGATCGCAGCACTACTCACATGATTATTCCCCCTTATGTTCGTACATGTGTTAGTAGACACCACATAAAACTGCAAGTCATTTCTGGCAGCAGTTGACAGTAGGCAATCGTTTGAAGCAGTTAAATGGAAAAAACTGAGTATTGTACAGTGATTAAATTCTTCATAAAAGAAGGTTTAACGCCAAAATTCATTTGCAGCTAGTAAATGGATATGGTAACTCTTCACCTTCAGTTTACACCATGAAGAAATGGGTGGGCCGAGTTTAAATGTTGGCGTAAATGTGTCCAAGGTGATCCACATGAAGTATGTCCAAAAAGTGCAAGCACACTGGAAATCATTGACAAAGTACAGAGTATTACTTTTGAAGGTTGGCGTATAAAGGTGCATGAAATTGCTAATGCTCTAGGGATATCAAAGAAATGTGTCGATCACATCTTGCACCAAGAATTGAACATGAGCAAGCTTTGCACAAGATGGGTGCCAAGTGCTCACTGTGACTCACAAACACATTCGCATGACACTCCGTGCTTGGTGCATTTTAAGGGAAACTGAAGAGGCTTTTTGCATCAATACATGACAGTGGATGGAACATGGATTCAGCGCTATGTACACTGAAGAAGGCATAGCTGCTGCCATTGCAGGCAAAGGTCCTGACATCACTGTTTTGGGAAGCAAAGGGAATTTTATTGATTGATGATCTTGAAAATGGAAAAAACCATAACTGGAGAATACTACTCCCAACTTCTAATGAAACCAGATGCAAGCATTCGTGAAAATAAACCTAGCTTAAAAAAACAAAAAAGTCATCTTCCATTAGGACAATGCACCTGCCCATAAAAGTGTCTTGCCAATGGGGAAATTGAGAGATTTTCACTATGAAGTGCTGGAACATCCACCCTATTCTCCAGATTTTGCTCCCTTGGAGCATCTGTTCTCAGAACTGAAGAAATTTCTTGCTGATTGGCACTTTTCATCCAATCGAGAAGGCACTTTGGCTGTAGATGGATACATTGCAACACTTCCAAATGAATACTACAGAGAGAGGATAATGGCACTGGAAAGCCACTGGATGAAATGTATTGATATTCATGGAGATTATGTTGGAAAAATAAAATTTCTTTGAAAGAACTTTTCAGTCCATCCTCGTATACATATGTTACTACAAAGATATTGAAGAAGTATGGAACAAACCAGTATCACTTCCAAAAACAGTGAGTTGGTATCAGCAATTCAGTGGTGCCCATACAGACATAACAGATCTGGAAAGGCAAAGGAGGTCACTAAATGGGAACACTCCAGAAGTAGCAGACATGGTCTGTTTCAATCAGAGAGCGACCTATCACACAACAAGGACTTAAGTGGACATCACTACAGTTGATAAGGCATAGGTGCACCATTTCACCCTAGAAACAAAGCAGCCATCAATGGTATGCAACACACATCACAGTCTATGTACTTTCCCAGATCAGGGTCACAATTTTCTTTGAATGTAAGGTGCTTGTGCCCAGTAAGTTTAAAAATGGGCTGCCACAATTGCTGCAACATTTTGTGAAACACTGATGGCTCTGAGGTGTTATTACTTAACTGTGAGCCAAATATTACACAACCAATAAACCATTTCTAATAATGTAGCAAATTAATCAAGTAACATAAGGCATAGGAGAAAACTCACTCCCCCCCCCCCCCCCCCCCCCCCGCATGCATTCACACAGACTTTTGAATGCACACATGTATGTGTACACAAGTAAAGGTGCGCATGCGCGCACGTGCACGACCCCCCCCCCCCCCCCCCCACACACACACACACACACACACACAGGTTCAGGTACAGAAATAAAGAGTGGATTGCATAAGACAAAACAGTGACTTACCTCTGCCCGGTCTCCATCATATTTAGGATCACTACTGTGGCCACGAAATTTTTGTTTCTCCTTGACAAAACCAACATTTTGGAGAATCAACCCATGAGAGAAAAATGATTCTTTTAAACCATGCCATCAATTCTAACAAAAGTATGTCCCTGCACATCTGCTCCATTGTCCTCTGCACCATTTTTAATGGCTTTTTTGTAAGGATCGCATGTGTTTTAACTGCTTTTATCTCCAGCTCTGTTAGTGGAATTAACTTCAAGGCCTTCTTCTGTAACAATTTGTTTTTCATGGCCCCAGCACTGTCTCAGAAATAACCAAAAGTTGACTCTTGAAGTGTGCAAATGAGGTCTGAAAATCAGAATATTGTAGTTTTAGTTTTTGTATATAAGCAATGCATATGAGGAGAGAGAGAGAGAGAGAGAGAGAGAGAAGAGAGAGAGAGAGAGAGAGAGAGAGAGGGGGGGGGGGGGGGGAGTGGCTTGGGGGGGGGGGGGGGGGGGGGTGAGAGGGGGAGAGAGGGGGGAGAGGCAGGGGACGGGGGGGAGGCAGGGAGGGGGAAAGGCAGGGGAGGGGGGGATGCGGGGAGGGGGGGGGATGCGGGGGAGGGGGGAAAGGCAGGGAGGGGGGGAGAGGCAGGGGAGTGTGGGAGGGGGGAGGCAGGGAGTGGGAGGGAAGGGGAAGGGGGGAGGTGGGAGAGGCAGGGAGAGGGAGGAAGGGGGGAGGGGGGGGAGGGGCGAGGAAAGTGGGAGAGGGAGGGTGGAGTCAGGGAATGGGGTTGGGGAGTGGAGGGGGGAGGGGAGGGGCAGGGAGGGGGAAGAAGAAAGGCAGGGAGTGGAAGGGAAGGGGAGGGGGAGAGGCAGGGAGGTGGGAGGGAAGGGGGAGGGGGAGAGGCAGGAGGTGGGGAGGGGAGGGGAAGGGGAGAGGCAAGGAGTGGGGGAGGGAGGGGAAGGGGAGAGGCAAGGAGTGGGGAGGGAGGGAAGGGGAGAGGTAAGGAGTGGGGGAGGGAGGGAAGGGGAGAGGCAGGGAGTGGGGTGGGGAGGGGGAGAGGCAGGGAGGGGGCAGGGGGCGAGAGGAGAGGAGAGAGAGAGAGAGAGAGAGAGAGGAGAGAGAGAGAAGGCGGGGATATGCTTTGTGCATAAATTAATAAATTGACAAGCTATTATTATTTTAGCTTCTATTCTGATATAACTGTCATAAAGGAGTGTGATTGTAATATAACTTAAATGTTTATTTGACACTACAGTAGTGAAGCCATAGTCACAATGCATAAAATTTTTCGTTAAAAAAAAAAAGGGCTTACATTACCAGTTTCAAGTACTACGTCATCATTTTAAAATGTAAAACATCAGTTGAAGAATATACAGGGTGTACATAAAGTTCAGCAACACTTTCAATTATTTATTGCACATGAACTAAACATTGAACAGATGTCATACATATTGCATTTTGAAGAGAAACTCTTAAAGTTTTTTTTTTTTTTTTTTTTTTTTTTTTTTTTTTTTTTTTTTTTTTTTTACAAACATTTGATATGCAATCATGAGTGACCCAGCAGACGTCAATACGGTAATGGAATTCTTGTCGTCATTGACTGTGGCAGTCGTTTCTCGTATTCTGTCCTGGAGCTCTACCACATCATGTGGTACAGGCAGTTCATATGTCAGATCTTTAATGTGTCCCCACAGAAGAAAATCACACAGAGTGAGATCTGGTGATCGGGGAGGCCATTTCATGAAATAGCTGTCCCCTTCTGTAGCACGGCCGATCCATCGATGTGGCAGCTCCGTGTTCAGGTACCCACTACTTCACAATGAAATGAGGTGGAGCCCCACCCTGCTGAAAGATGAACAGAGAGTCCAATTGCATTCGAGGCATCAGCCATTACTGCAACATGTGCAAGTACGACAAGTCTCTCATACACGTTCCACATTCACTTCACTCACACTAGGATGTCTGCTTCTCTTTGCCGGGTTCTTGTGCAATAAATAATGAAAGTGTTCCCAGACTTTATGTACACTCTGTATAATGGGAATTGTGATCATACAACTGACAATAATTACGAAAAATAATGAGACCAGGCAACCCAGGCAATGGTTTC
This sequence comes from Schistocerca piceifrons, assembly GCF_021461385.2. NCBI lineage: Eukaryota > Metazoa > Arthropoda > Insecta > Orthoptera > Acrididae > Schistocerca > Schistocerca piceifrons. The sequence goes on from NC_060141.1 coordinate 328,169,053, forward strand.
ACAACCAAGTCACTACAAATTATGCCCATGTTTGCCTAACCTTTCATTCCATGTCATAATGTAGAATAGATAAAAACTACACCAGGGCAAAAAATGCCAAAGATTCTGCAATGTGTCTTGCTGTGACACAATGATCGTATGGCTGATATACATTCACAAGTCTGAAAATTAAACACACATGGGTATATGAATCATTATCATGATGCAAACTCCATGAGATAATACATATATAACCTCACCATAAGTGTATCAAGCACTGCACATGATTTTACTATTTTCCGAAAATAGAATCTCAAAACACGCTGTACTCTCATGTAGGACTGACACACTACTAACTTGCTAACATAACATTGCTCCATTTGCCTGCTAACCCATTCTGTCACTAGAGGGCATGAACATAGTACAGACACACAAGAACAAAACAGAACCTACATAATGTACAATACAGGCATTAGATGGCGCACAGTCCAGTTTTATGAAACTATCAATTGCAAATAATTGCATTATGCTTTAACAGTTTTGACAAATTAATTTATCATCTTCAGAAGCTTTTATTGGTTCAACATATGCCACTATCTTCTTCTATATATTGTGCTAACAAAACAGATGCATACATGTGATTCAGTTACTGTAAATTTTCAATCAGTGCTTACAATAATTACATACAATATGAACATTTCTGGACATACCATGGCATTATGCTTCAATGAAGAAGATACTCAGATCTGGTAAACCAATACTGAGATTCTGAGATGACAAATTAGTTTGTCAAAAGTCATAAAAAATAACAAAATTCATTTGCAACTGATGGAATTTTATCCTGAAAATTCCTTTCTTCCACAACCATGACTGATTTCAAGTTTAGCCCAATGAAACAGTGAATTCAATAACTGGTTAGAAAAATAGAGTCCCCTTGTGCCTTCTTCTTGCTCTTGCAGTAACAGCACTAATGATTCAAAAAGCTACACATTCAATACTCAATACCCTCTATCTGCCATGAAAGCAGGAGATCCCAGATTCAAGTCCTGGTCGGGGCACACATTTTCAGCTGTCCCCATCGAGGTATATCAACTACACTTGTCAGCAGCTGAGGTTTCAATTAATTACCATTTATTCTAGTGGAGCTGCACAGGTATCAATGGTATCTGTTCTTTCAAGAGCAGTTACTATCTCCAAATATAGTTAAAGGCTACCCATCCATTGACATTCATCTGTGCGAATGCGCACAGGTTGCCTGAACTCTTACACGAATTGTCACCTTAGTTTGCGCGAGTAATGAGTGGATGGGCAAATATCTATTAGGTACATTATGTATGTAGATTGTGGACAGTTGGGAATGTGGGTCTCATGGGAAGCGTGCAAGGGATAAGTCACTGCAGTCGCACTATTCATCTGTGGCCTCGGTTGTTCAGATGGATAGTGTGTCTGCCATGTACGCAGGAGAGCCCAGGTTCGAGTCCCAGTCGGGGCACACATTTTCAGCTGTCCTCATCGACGTATATCAACTATACCTGTCGGCAGCTGAGGGTTTCAATTAATTATCATTTATGAGGATGTATGATCTACTGACAACCTTGACGAACCACCAGCAACAAGCGACATGATCAGTCAGTCCAACTGGTACCAAACAAAAGAATCCCAATTAGATGTGCAAACAGCAAAGAGTTAACAGGTCAGTGATCCACTTCACACAAGAAGCAGCTACATGAGTAGTGTGTGGGGAGGACTGGGTGGTTTTTTTTTAGGTTAGAAGGTCCGAGGAAACCAAGAAGAGGATGTCAATAAGGGGTGCAGGGCACACACAGGACAAGGGCAGACCTGGCAAAAATCAGTATTGTAGCTGTAAATTGTCATAGCTGTGTTCAGAGAGAACCAGTGCTCCAACTGCTAATTGAAGGCATTCAAGCACAAATCATTATAGGTATCTGGTCGTGGTGTGTTTATTACTGTCAAAAGCAGGGCACCTTGTAGTGAAACTGAAGTAGATAGATAGTTTCTCTGAGTTAGTATTGGTAGAGGTTACACATGACAACCGGTTCCTTTTAGCGCCATCTCCTCCGCCCCCCCCACCCCCCTTTGGCCATGTGATGCAGTTGTTGAACAGTTCAGTGAAAACCTGAGTCTCATTTTAAACAAATATCCTACTCACACAATTATTGTTGGTGGTGACTCCAATCTACACCTGATATGCTAGCAAAAGTCACATATATTATTTCTCTATTCAACACCTCTTTTTCTTAAAACATATTCATCATATATGGATGACTCAGGTATCACGAGAAAGGTTTTCAGTTGGCTTCTGACAGTGCATACCAATTTTGCACTAAAACTTACTACTTGTGGAAATTTTTTTACCATAAAAAGAGACTTTCCACTATCATACACAAAAGGGCATCACGGATGCTCAGCTTCATACCTATATTTTATGAAGCTAACTTTTTAATCATGAACAAGAGACTTTATTTTCATGTTATTTTATTATAAATACTATTTTATTTGTTTTAAAGTACTTATCACCTGGATAATTTGTTTGCGACGTTGTCATAGATAACAACCAAGACCTCCGCAGTAGTAAATTATCTCTGTCCATCTGTCCAAAGTAAAAGTTGACTTTTCTAAATGAGTATACTGTCTGACTTCGCCCCCCCCCCCCCCTCCCTCCCATGAACCATGGATATTGCTGTTGTGGTGTGGCTTACGGGCCTCAGCAATGCAGATAGCCGTAATGTAGTTGCAACCATGTCGGAGGTGTATTTGTTAAGAGCGTGGACATAAGTATGGTTCCTGAAGAGGGGCAGCAACCTTTTCATTAGTTGCAGGGGCAGCAGTCTGGATGATTGACTGATCTGGCCTTGTAACATCAACCAAAAACAGCTGCAAGCAAGAAAAAACCACAGCCACAGTTTTTCTCAAGGATGTGCAGTTCTACTGTATGGTTAAATGATGGTGGCATCCTCTTGGGTAAAATATTCCAGAGGTAAAATAGTTCCCCCCCCCCCTCCCCCCACCCATTCAGATCTCTAGACAGGGGCTACTCAGGAGGAAGTCGCCATCAGGAAAAACAGAAGTGGCATTCTTTGTACTGGAGCATGGAATGTCATATCCTTTAATCAGGCAGGTAAGTCAGGAAATTTAAAAAAGGGTTAGGTTGTAGTTAGATGTAGTGGAAACCAGTGAGGTTTGGTAGCAGCAGGAACAGGACATCTGATATGAGTAGGTTTAATAATGAACAAGAAAATAGGAATGTGGATAAGCTACTATGAACAGAATAGTGAATGTAGCTAAGATAGACACAAAGTACACAACTTCCATAGTAAGTTTGTATGCCAACAAGCTCTGTAGATGAAGAGATTGAACAAACATACGATGAGATAAAAGAAATTATTCACAAGGGAGACCAAAATTTTATTGTGATGGAGAAATGGAATTCAATAGTAGGAAAAAGAAGAGAAGGAAAGAAATTGTGGGTGAATATGGACTGGGGGGAAAGGAATGAAGAGGGGAGCTGCCAGTACAATTTTGTACTGAGCATAATTTAATTATTGCTAACACATGGTTTAAGAATCATTAAAGAAGGTTGTATATGTAGAAAAGACATGGAGATACTGGAAGGTTTCAGATTGATTATATAATGGTAAAACAGAGATTTCAGAACCAGATTTTAAATTGTAAGACATTTCCAGGGGCAGATGTGGACTATGACTGCAATTTATTGGTTATGAACTGTAGATTAAAACTAAAGAAATTACAAAAAGGTGGGAAATTGTGGAGATGGGACTTTGATAAGTTGAAAGAACCAGAGATTGTTGCAAGTTTTAGAGGGAGCACTGGCCAATGACTGATTAGGACAGCAGAGAGGAATACAGTAGAATGAATGGGCAGCTTTAAGAAATGAAATCATCGAGGCAGCAGAGGTTCAAATAGGTCAAAAGACAAGGCTTAGTAGAAATTCTTGGATAACACAGGAGATAATGAATTTAATCGATGGAAGGACAAAATATAAAAATGCAGCAAATGAAGCAGGCAAAAGAGAACACAAATGTCTTAAAAATGAGATTGACTGGAAGTGGAAAACGGCAAAGCAGGAATGGCTAGAGAACAAACGTTAGGATATATAAGCGCATGTCGCTAAGGTAAAGACAGATATTGCCCACAGGAAAATTACAGAGGCCTTTGGAGAAAAGAGAAGCAGCTATATGAATATCAAGGGCTCAGATGGAAAACCAGTCCTATGCAAGAAGGGAAAGCTGAAAGGTGGAAGGAGTATATAAGGCTCCTATACAAGGGAGGTGAACTTGCAGGCAATGTTATAGAAATGGAAGAGGACATAAATAAAGAAGAGTGGGAGACGTGGTACTGCAAGAAGAATTTGACAGAGCACTGAAAGACCTAAACCAAAGCTAGGTCCCAACAAGGATTAGGCAACATTCTGTCAGAGCCACCAATAGCCTTGGTAGAGCCAGCCATGACAAGACTCTTCCATCTGGTTAGTTGGTTGGTTGATTTGGTGGGGAGGGGACCACACAGCAAGGTCATTGGTCCCATTGTATTAGAGATGGATGGGGAAGGAAGTCAGCCATGCCCTTTCAAAGGAACCATCCCAGCATTTATCTGAAGTGATTTCGGGAAGTCTCGGAAAACCTAAATCAGGATGACGGGACATGGCTTTGAACCGTCATCCTCCCAAATGCGAGTCCAGTGTGCTAACCACTGTGCCACCTCGCTCAGCTCCATCTGGTGTGCAAGACGTATGAGACAGGCAAAATAGCCTCAAACGTCGAGAAGAATGTAGTAATTCCAATTCCAAAGAAAGCAGGTGCCAACAGGTACGAATCTTATCAGACTACCAGTTTAGTATGTCACAGTTGCAAAATACTACCACAAATTCTTTATAGAAGAATGGGAAAACTGTAGAATCCAACCTCAGGGAATATCAGTTTTTATTGCAGAGAAATATGGGAACACATGAGGCTATACTGACTTATGACTTATCTTAGAAGAAGGTTAAGGAAAGGCAAACCTATGTTCACAGTGTTCGTAGACTTACAGAAAGTTTTCGACAATGTTGACTTGAATACTCTCCATGAAATTCTTAAGGTACCAGGGCTAAAATACAGGAACCAAACAAAAATTTGGCAAAGGAATTAAAGTGAAGCTTTTGAAATGTGGTGATACAAAAGAATGCTGAAGTTTAGATGGACTGATCACAAAACTGATGAGGAGAAGTTGAATACAACTTTGGAGAAAAAAAATTTGTGGCACAACCTGAATAGAAGAAGGAATCAGTTGATAGAAAACATCTTGACACATCAAGGGATAACTGATTTAGTGTTGAAGGGAATTGGGGGGGGGGGGGGGGGGGAGAGAGTAAAAATCATAGAGGTAGGCCAAGAGATGAATACCATAAGCAGATTCAGAAGGATGTAGGCTGCAGTAATTATTCAGAGATGGAGGGGGAGGAGGAGATTAGTGTTTAACGTCTCATTGACAATGAAGTCATTAGGGATGGAGCACAAGCTTGGATTGGGGAAGATGCGGAAGGAAACTGGCCATGCCCTTTCAAAGGAACCATCCCAGCATTTGCCTGAAACGATTTACAGAAATCACGAAAAACCTAAATCAGGAAGGTTGGACACGGGTTTTAAACCGTCGTCCTCCCGAATGCGAGTCCAGTGTGTTAACCACTGCGCATTCCCGCTCAGTATTCAGAGATGAAGAGGCTTGCACAGGATAGAGTAACCTGAAGAGTTGCATCAAACCAGCCTTCAGACTAAAGACCACAACCACAACATACCTTCTGAAATGACAAACATGTCTGTCATTGTCACCTTGAACTGGGAGTTATCTATTGCAACTAAGGCCTTATGTACTTACATAAAGTACAAAGTACAATTAAAATCTCAAAACACAGATAGAGGTTATTGTGGCCTTAGTACTATACCAGGTAAGAAGTGTACACTACATTCCGACCTATAAATTTTACATTTATTTATTTACTTTTGTATTTTTTATTCATGTTTCTCCTTAAACTTGTCTTCAACAACAGGTAAAGGTAAGTATTATGGTTGAAAGTTAGGAATTACAAGCAATAATGCATGTATAAGAGGCGTTCAAAAAAAAACAAGCCAGAGGCATAATTACAGAAACCAGTACCTGTGTGTTAGAAGTATTGACCCTGGCTGTTGGGACACTTATCCCACTGTGATGCAAGACGGTGAATGGCTGTCTCATAAAATTACCGGGACTGCAATGTTAACCAGTTCCGCATGTAAGCTGGACGTCGTCATCCGAGGCAAATTGTTTGTCCCAAGGGGACCAAAAATAGCGTAATCACAGGGAGAGAGGTTCTGACTGTATGGAGGGTGGCTGAGAACCTCCCATTTTAATTTCTGCAGGAGTGCTGTGACTGTGTTGGTTGTATGAAGTTTTGCATTGTTGTGGAGCAGAATGACCCCACAGGTGAGATTGCCTGGTCGTTTTGATTTGATCGCTTGGTGAAGGATGGTCAAGGTTTGCAAGTAACACTGGGCACTCACTGTTGTCCCAGGATGCAGGAAGCGAATCAGAAGGGGACCATCTTGGTCAAAGAAGAACGTCAGCATAACCTGTGACTGACAGCATTGGACAATTGATGCATGCTGCTGCTAGGTCTGTATAGTCATGTGATGTGCTCGCATGCCCTCTAGCGACAGGCTGTGAACTTCCACGCTCTGGGTGGAACCACACCTAGTTACACACGCCACGATATTACCCTCCTGTCACCGGTTTGTGCATTTCAGACTCTGGTTCGTTTCTTTTTGAACAGCCCTTATAAATGTATATTCAAGGATGTATCATAAATTTATGATTATTATTTCCCATCATTTGGTTCATTTTTTAAGATGTCCCTTCATTCCCATAACTCTCCTTGTCCAAAAATATACACTTATTTCACATACTGTCATTAAAACTATAAAAGTGCGAAAGTTTCACATGGATCTCCTGATACACATTTTAAGTTGGTGGTAAGCATAAAATGTTGCCCAAAATCGGACTGAATGCTTTCTCCTGATACAAGGATTAGTGAGCACCAGGTCACTGTAATAAGACTGAACACCATAACATCCAAATCCATCAAAAATAAATGCAAAATATATCTAAAAAAAGCAGTTACAAATTTACTTGACACTTTCCTAAGACAGAGTCTCCACTCCTTCCAATCTGACTATGTAAGCATACACCAAATGTCAAACAACAAGTATCAATGGCAGCTGAGAAACATATGTCAAATAAATTAATAAGAAATGGTACTGATCACCCTTGGTATATAAATCGGTCAGAACACTGCCGTAGAAGCAACAAAAAAAGCATGTCAAATTTAAAAGAACTCAGAATCTCCAAGATTGGTGATGTTTTACTGAAGCTCAAAATTTAGTGTGGACTTCAATGTGAGGTGCTTTTAACAGTTTTTACAACAAAACTTTGTCTTTAAATCTGTCAAAAAAACCAAAGAGGTTTTCGTTATATGTAAAGTACACCAGCAACAAGACACAGCCAGTACCTTCACTACACAACAGCGATGGTAATGTCACTGATGACAATACACCTAAAGTAGAGCTACTGCACATGGTTTCCAAAACTTCCTTCACCAAAGAAGACAAAGTAGATATTCCAAAACTTGTATCAAGTACAACTGCCAGCATGAGTGACTTAATCGTAGATATCCTTGGTGGAGCAAAGCAACTTAAATCACTTAATAAAGACATGGCCTCTGGTCCAGATAGTATACCAGTCAGGTTTCTTTCAGAGTATGCTGATACAATAGCTCCATACTTGGCAGTCATATACAAGCACTCACATGGCAAAAGATCTGTACCTAAAGACTAGGAAGTAGCATAGGTCACATTAATATTCAAGAAAGGAAATAAGAGTAATCTGTCAAATTGCAGACCATATTGCTAACATCAATTTGCAATAGCTGTAACAGAAAGTTTGTTAAACCCAGAAGTAAATCCTACAGCCATGAAATAATAAACTCAGAATGAAACATAACCCAAAAGAATGATTAGAAAAGTCAAAAGTCTTAGTCACGTGCTACATTATAAAAACTGGTAACCAGTTTCAGCTTTGCAGCTATCATTAGATTAATGATTATGACAGCAATGTGTAGGCACACAGTCAATTCTGACTATGTGCAAATGTGTCACTTCTGCAAGCATTAGGTCCAATGTTGACTGCAAAGCCAAAATCGGTAATCAGTTTCAATAAAGTAGCATGTGACCAAGAGACTGACTTTGGTGATCTAATTGGATGGACCTCCACAGCTCCAAATGGCCTCATTTTTCATACATTACAATGAGTTTCCTATTACGACTACTTAATGTAAGAGTACTAGGCAATGTGTGATGAGAACACATGTTAATGTTAGCTGTAATCAACACAAAAATAGTAATAGTAGTAGTAATAATAATAATAATAATAATAATAATAATTTACAATTTGTTTCACACATCCATGATGAAATGACTTACATGCTGTGTAGCACTAGCACCTTCAGAGCTTGCTGAAGACATTTCACTGGAATTGTTAACAGCATTGAATGTTTCATAATTACGCCTTCTATTAACTATTTCTGAGCGTATCTGTCTTATGTTCTCCAGTGACGCTTCTGGTGATAGAACCAATTTGTCATTCATCTGTAAACAGGTCAAATAGAGAACATAGCTCCAATTAAAACCAACACATTATATAAAATAAAAAAAGAATGAAACAAAAACATATTGAAAGTGTTAACATGAACCAATTATCTGACTTCTTGCTTCTGTTTTCATCCTCAACAAAGTATTAAAAATTCAGAGACATCTTTACGCACTACTTTATTAATTCTTCTGAAGGACTGACTTTAAAGATCCTTCTGAGAAAGAACTAAACTTCACTATACATATAACAATATTCTATTGTGAAAGGTGGAATTTTGGCACATATTACTGAAGGTACGGTTAATTAATGTTTATCCCACATTCATAATGAGGAACAAATTAGAACACTCCATCAGTCTGCACACAGAATCATCATCTATTTGCAGACAAATCACCACTAGAATTCTATAGAAATTAGTGTTTAGTAAATGTATGTTTTTGTTGCATATAATAGATTTCCCATCTTACACCTATAAAGTAGAATAGCCTATTTTCTAAGTGTACAACAGTCTCATTTCATATAAAATTACTGAAAATAAAGAGATCTTGTTGCCCTCATGTCACATATGTTTTTTGAAAAATTGTTGTTAGAAAGGAGTACATAATGAAAGAGGGTTAAAATAATTTTTCAAGAATTCCTGGACCAGACCCATGTTTAGGGTATAATTTTTAAAGTAAGTTTGTTTTCACAAACTTTCTAATTTATGAGGCCATTTTATTTGGTATTGTGCCATTGGAAAGATAAAAGGACCAACTATTATATAAAATTATTGAAATGTCGGAAGTATGCATACAAATATTTACAAAGCTGTGAAGACAGTAGTTTCTAAAGATTTATTTTCTTAAATTGCTGAAATTTTTGTCAGCAAGATCACAAGTTTTACAATATTAAATTTTTTTCACATAATGTCTATTATCATACTTTTCAAAATTAAAAAACTAGGATTGTGTTTGTTCTGTTCAGTGATCTGGAACTGACAGAGCATAAATAAAAATATATTTATTTCACTGTTTCACTCTTAGTTAGACTACAACAAAAGATCTTCAAGTCACATGAAGTACATACGTAACATACTAAAATTGTTGATTATAATAGAGGGAAACATTCCACGTGGGAAAAATATATCTAAAAACAAAGATGATGTGACTTACCAAATGAAAGCGCTGGCAGGTCGATAGACACACAAACAAACACACGAAATTCAAGCTTTCGCAACCAGTGGTTGCTTCATCAGGAAAGAGGGAGGGAGAGGGAAAGACGAAAGGATACGGGTTTTAAGGGAGAGGATAAGGAGTCATTCCAATCCCAGGAGCGGAACACTCGCTCGCTGCGCGCGCGCGCGCACACACACACACACACACACACACACACACACACACACACACACACACACACACACACACACACACACACACACACACACACACAATGTCTGCTTGTGTCTGTGTCTGTGTATGTGCGGATGGATATGTGTGTGTGTGTATGCGAGTGTATACTTGTCCTTTTTTCCCCCTAAGGTACGTCTTTCCGCTCCCGGGATTGGAATGACTCCTTACCCTCTCCCTTAAAACCCACATTCTTTCGTCTTTCCCTCTCCCTCCCTCTTTCCTGATGAAGCAACCGTTGGTTGTGAAAGCTTGAATTTCGTGTGTATGTTTGTGTGTCTATCGACCTGCCAGCGCTTTCATTTGGTAAGTCACATCATCTTTGTTTTTAGATATAAAATTGTTGATTGTTTTAAATTAGATATCAATGGGGAATATTGTGTCTGATCCAAAAGTATACATGGTATAACTAAATCCCTTTACAGACTTTGAGACTACGGACCCAGACGTTTAAGTTTAGCATGGAAACTCATTCCAGAAATGTACCAGTTTCCCTTTACACCCAAAATACCACCAACAAGTGTTATTTCCTCATTCCTGCTGCTTGTCATCCAGGTCCACTTTCAAGTAGGGCTTGGTCTGATGATCACTGATATCAACACGGGTACAGACCTCTGTACCACATTCCAATACATGCAGTCACCAATCCCTAAACTTTCAGCATCTGGCACAGCCAAAATCTGTGCCAGGTCTTACTCGGATGCCAAAAGGGTCTTGTAAAACAAGAATTTCGTATGACCTCACAGGTAGTAGTCTAACGGGTTCAAGTTGGGAGACAGTGGAGGCCAAGCAATCAGGCTATTATGACCTATCCACTGCTGCTCAAATCACTGGTTCAGATGATCTCTGGCCACCCATGAAAAATGAGGTCGTATGCATCTTGCTGAATCCATATTTTCATGGACATGCTGTGGCACATCTTCCATGAGCCCATGTAGTATGCTGTCAAGCAATCAAAAGAGCACAGCACCCACAAGGTGGGGTGGGACAAAGTATGACCCAATTATATGTCCATCCACGAAACTTGTCGAAATGTTCAGATCATATCGTTTGTGAAACACATGAGGGTGCTCAGCCTGTGGGTTTCCACCAGCCCACATGAGACTGTTGGGAACTGTGAATAACTTTCTTGGTGAAGTTGGCTTCATCCGTGGAAAGGATCTGCCATGGGAAGACTGGCGTTTCTACACATCAGTGCAAGAACCACTTGCTGGAATGAGCTGAGACACAATCCTGTGGCTGCATTGTCTGTACCTCCTGATGGTGGTTTGAGAATATCTGCTGCTCATGAAAAAAATGCCAGACAATTTGGTGATACACATTCAGTCTATCAGTTATGATTCTGGTATGTCATCCTGTCCTCTTCCACTGTATAGAGTTCAATCTCTTCAAAGTTGGGCAAGCGGTGCTGCCATGGAGCACACGTTGTGGTGGCGGATGTACCTGTCTCCAAGGCCTGCTGGTACACCAGAGCAAAGAGGGAGTGCAAAGATGTCTGTGACGTGGGAAATGCTCCACATACAATTGACCGGCAACCCTCCCATTACACTGAACTTCATCGTGCAATAACATCGTGTCATCGTAATCCATAGACATGTATTTCATCAAGGTCAACAGTAACACATTAAAATTAAATGTAAATACTGCTTGTTTCTGTGCTGTAGTGTATGATTACTGTTGTACAGTAATACAGAATGAATAAAGACCACAAGCAAAACAGCAGATACAAACCACTCTGGGAAGATCAGACTCAACTGAATCATATGTAAACAAACCTGTAGTGGGCATGAGACACCAGGTGATCAGTTAATGACATACGTAATACCCTATTCACTGGTCCCGAAAATGCAGGAGATCTGAATGGGTTTTGCGGTATTTTGTTTGTAGCTGGAAAATGGTACAGTCCCAGACATGAGTACTCCTAGTGCTAAACTTAACCATCTTGGTTCCCACTAGAAGTTCTCAGCAATAGTAAGGGGGACTCAGTTAACTCTGCTTAAGCAACTGGTGCTTGTGCTAAAGGCAGGCAGTCATTCAAATATTTTAATAAGGAACCCAGCAAACATCAGCTTGAAGTAGCAATGAATAAACTGAGGTAGGTTCACCTGGTCTCATGAATTAGACCCTCTCCAATATCCAAAATTTCTTCAACCCTCTTCTGGTTATTGTACATAGCCCCGACAAACATTTCTTCTTTAAAAATGGCCGAGGCCTTGTTCTGAAGCCCAAAATGAACTTGTGTGACTTTAATAGATCGTGAAACATGCTTTACGAGTAGCCTGCTTTCATTAAGTGGCTTGAAAAAATGATTAACCCTCAACCTAGGGATGGAAGAACCTGTTCCATATCATTTTTGTAATATATCTGTGAATTTTGCTATCTCCTCTGCTGCAAAAAACAAAACGTTTGTTTTTCTTGTACATTAGTTTTGGCAAATGTAAACTGGTCTTTTGGACTCAAAATGTAATTGTCATATGGATGCTATAAACTTGCTATTGTTGCTAAATGTTTGGTAGAAACATGCCTGCCTCTCTCTCTCTCTCTCTCTCTCTCTCTCTCTCTCTCTCTCTCCCCCCTCCCCCCCAATGACTAGTGGCAAACAAACCTTTCTGGAGATACCCAATGATCTTGCTTGTAATGGCACTAATGTACGATGTTGTTACAGCTTTTATACTGTGTAGAGCCGCCATCATTGAGATAAATGATGATGTATGTGTGGTGCTTCAGTATTTATGTGAGAGCAGTTTTCTGGAAAACATAGAATGCGTCTGGATTATGCTGCAAATAGTCACTTACAAAACACGACGACAGTGGCTTTCTGCATCTTTCGCTTTACTGTACACAATGAAATGAGGAAGAGTTATTTAAATGTTCTGCCAGCGAAATCCTTGTGCAGCATCATGAAGCAAACTTGTATAGTTTTTTGAAGAGTCCATGATAATGATGCATAAATTATCAGGGAGTGTCTCCTTCCTTGATTTTAAGTATTGAATTTTATTGTGATATGTAATGATGTTGTGTCAAGTTTTGACGTTCTTGGACAAGATACTCAACAAATTTATTGACTGCCTTCACTAATGTGTCCAATGCAACTCAGTAAGTTTGCATCCATTGCTTGCAAACAACATTTTCACAATCTGATATTCCAGCTCTAGCAAAAAAATTTACACTGTTCATATTCATTGGGACACTGAAAACAACATTGCAGCATACATTCCTCATTTTCCAGATTGCAATGTATCTGTATAACGTGCAGTGTACAGTTCTTTCACATGTACAGCATGCATCATCAGTTTTACATTTTGGTGATAAATGTATTTGCAAATATTATTCATTGCATGACTGTTTAAAGTAAGCATTCTTTTCATTGCAGTTTTTCTTGAAAAGCTTAGTGCACTTCTTTCAGATTACACAAAATGAGTCTTCTGTCTTACACATTCTTTTGCCATTTTCTGAAGGGACAAGGAGACAGTCTCTTATTAGCAGAAATTCAACTTATATCTTCATCATGATAAAAAGTCTGACCATATGTTTCTGCATCCTTACCTATTCGGTTTCCCACTTTACAGCTTCCCTTTACCTTGCTCAACTTCCATGATGAAGAGGATTAAATATGCAAAACTGCACACAAATATGGCAAGAATGTAAACATTAAGCTTTGCTAGAGGTCAGTCTGTCACCAAAATCCTTATTTGGTAATCACATTCACTGGCTTTGCCAACTCTCAACCAAATTATCTTTCAACCTAACACAGACCTTGGGTTACACTACTAATCAGTCTGTCAACACATTAAGATTTAAGAGAGGATGGACGGGGGCAGACGGCCTGTACCACACTTGAGTCAAGTGTTTTCTGATCCTCTAAACAATCAGAGATGTATTATGAAGAAAGTGTAAGGGAAAACAAGAAAGAGTTAATTACTACTTTACTGATCTCTAAAATCTATGTTAGAGAACAAACAAGATTTAAATCTGACACAGCAGAAATCTCCCCGTAGAACAGTTATAAAACTGTTGCCTATCCACAGCAGTCATGTTTCTGTTACCAGCTAAAACTTGTGTATTACTTTCAGCTAACTTGCCAGACAGAAGAGGTAGGCTACTAAGAAAAGCTGACAGGCACATAGTAAGTACAAAATCAGAAGACTGAGATAAAAAACACACACAGGGCCAGTGTTGTCCGACTCATGCTGCTACACTGAATTCATTGTTATTTTGTGTATTGATTGATTTTTTTATGTTGAAAAGTATGATAACAGATATTATGAAAAACAAAAATTGCGATAGTTAAGCTTGATTTGGGTTACAGATTTGTACATATTTCAGTTTATTCTCTTATCTTTTTATATGACACCAAATTGAATGCAACATTCATAAATAAAAAAAAGTCATAGTGGTTACAAAATCATAAGTCACTGTCTCTCGGCACCAATTTGTGAAAATTGTTCACATTGCAACCCGGTTAAAAAATTCTTGAAAAATTTTATCAACCCCCTTCCATAACGTGCTTCATAATACCAAATTTTCACAAACATCTGTGATCTGCATTCAATGGCAACTACATGATTTCATGTAAAACGAGGCAAATGTGATAGCAAAGATCATGATACACACAACAACAGGATGAAAAAAAGGACTGCTCCATGTTAGTATAGTTTGGTTTCAAATTATTCCCTATCAAATGTAAGAAAGTATATTCAAAACATACCATACAGTTATAGATGTTACTCTACAATCTACACAAAAGCTTGATAAAAAAAAAAGGGACGGAGAGAGGGAGGAGAGGGGGTGGGCTTGGAGACAGAAAGTTAGTTTTTTTAGGAGAAACTGAAAAGAACTCTGTGAATAATTAAAAGTCACTATCACAGGAAATAAAAGAAGTACGCTACTGCTTAATTTTTTTTTACAAAAAATGCATACAGCAGATTACCAAATATTTAAACGATTATTACGCTGCTACAAGTATTAGGTCATATAATAAGAAAAGTTCCCGATCAGTTATGGACAACAATGCAGGAAATCCAATTCCTCTCCAATGAGAGAATTCTTCAAGGTTGTACAGCGACTGGCTTATCGAGCAGCGCAAAGAACAACTGCAATTATTTTAACTAATGCTTTCAGCACAAACCACCTGGATATTTAAGTTATATTTTCAACCCTTGGAGGCTTCTTGTGAGCAAAAAACTTGTTTCTCAAAATTGCAGATTCCAACATTTCTCATGCAAACATTCTACATCATAACTATGGAGAACTATTGCTACTCTCCACACATAGGGATGGCGATACTCTCTCAGTTGTCAACGCAAATGGTGGCATATTCACACCTCACCAATCGAAGTGTGCTTTTGCCAGGACCCTTGAGAAGCTACTTCGTTGTAAAACACGAATGTTGATATTTTATTTTCTTTTATTTATTTTATTGCTTATTATACTTGTTAGTTTGCAACTGTTCCTGTATGAGAACTCTAACTGCTACTGATCAAAAGCATAAAATGCTAAATACAACTTACACTACGTTTACGGCCATGCCCTATTTCGCGGAGCAATTACAATATAAGAACGAAACTGCATTATTTATATGTGGCTAGAGCATCATGCAAACTCCACATGGCTACGCTCGTTGGTACAGGAGAAAACACAATAACCAGCCTGTACATATCAGTGTTGTATATTAAGTGGCAATTCCCTCATTCAACATACGAAATATTATTAGTACCCAGAATAACCATAACTACAGAATCAATTCGTTTGAACTCAGTAGGTCAATCAAAATGTCAACCACCTCTTGGAAACCCATTTCACGCAAACATTCCATAGCTCCAACGGTAGCACGAAGTTTCTCTGAAACAGCTGGACTAGCTAGCTTATATGTCCTAGCTTTCGGACTCGAAGGCTCCTGCAGTACTGCGTCTACAATTTTCAGTAACAATTCCGTAGTACTGAGGTACATGTTTGTTTCATTTCTCTCAAGTAACACAACACAACGCCTAGTCATTTTGTCAGAAAACTTCTTCCTAACTTATTACAAAGTGCGTCACTGATGTGATTGGTATCATTGCGCTGTCGACAGCTGATAACAACACAACACGCGTGCATGATAAACATATGAATAGACGTCATCAGTGACAAGTACCAACCTTGGTACCAACCCTACATAGGCACCAAATGCAGGCTTACCAACGTGAACAAATCTGCATGCTTCACAAGGTACCTAAATGAAAATTAGTACGAAGACTACCTGCATCATCACATGAATTGTCAATGATAAATATCAAATAATAATGATAAAAGCATTTTTTGTTTAATTCTTTCGTAACCAATGGGAATTATAGTCTCCACTTTTTTTTTTTTATTTTCGCTATAAGTTCATGTTCATCAGTGTTCCCCCCACAGTCTAACATAGACTGTGGTTCCCATGGAGGTTATTTTTACCTTCCAGCTTGATGCTGCCATCTCTGTTGTAGTTTGCCAACTGGTAGTGGTGGGCAGGAAATCGCGTATCTGTTAGAAATCACAGTGACTGAGAAGTCACAGATATCACAGTAGCAACTTTGCAGAATCTAACTGCGACTTCAGTCACAGTTAGCAGTCGCAAGTAGTATTTCACATTGAAAGACGTGAGCCATCTATTGGTCGAATTTAGCACTGCTTTCTGCGATTTCCGTGACAAGTCGCAACTAAGAGTCGCAAGTAGCAACTAAAAAGCGCGGTTAACAGTGCCATCTGTGGGTCAAAGTTCGTACTACGTCCATCTCTGCGATACGCTATGGAGTCTAACTGCGATTTCCGTGACAAGTCGCAACTAAGAGTCGCAAGTAGCAACTAGAAAGCGCGGTTAACAGTGCCATCTGTGGGTCAAAGTTCGTACTACGTCCATCTCTGCGGTACGCTATGGAGTCTAACTGCGATTTCCGTGACAAGTCGCAACTAAGAGTCGCAAGTAGCAACTAAAAAGCGCGGTTAACAGTGCCATCTGTGGGTCAAAGTTTGTACTACGTCCATCTCTGCGATACGCTATGGAGTCTAACTGCGATTTCCGTGACAAGTCGCAACTAAGAGTCGCAAGTAGCAACTAAAAAGCGCAGTTAACATACTTCTCCTAGTGTCATCTGTTGACCGACGTATGTACTTCGTTATGAGAGCCTTGTGCCTCACGAGATCGATGTGCTGTGTGTGCATGTGAAGGGCTTATTTCAATAGTGGTACAAGTCCATTTTTGTTAATTTTGAGATATAGAGTCGTAAAGTTAAATGAGTGCTGAAAAATCTGCAGTTGAGATACCAGAAATATTCAAGCATATGGCTTCTTGCTAGAGATGAACCTTTATTTATGTTTGTTTGGATCACTAATTTCAGAAGCATTATAGACAGAAAAGTGTAGGTAATGGACTTGTACCACTATTGAAATAAGCCCTTCATATTATATGACGACATGCACATTCAGCATCAGTTATGGTTGGTCAAATACTGCTGTGACTCTGAATGTATTATATTAATAACAAGCGACATTGCCTTTTCCTCCTGAAAATATCGAGTAACGTAACAAATGTGTTTGATTCTGCTTCCAATATGACAGTTTTGGTTAATACTCCACATGCCTACAGGACTTCGCAATGTTAACACAGCAGAACTCAGACATCTGAGAAATGAAAACAGTCATATGAATGCCTCACTTTTGTTCCGACACAGTTCAAGACTCGGGAGAAAAGCTTTACACCTGGTGTTCTACATGCCAACTTCACACACAAGAACTTTTTGCCGACACTACTACCACCTACATAAGTAAGCTTTTCCTGTGTCACTTTCAAGTAATGCACTTAAGCTATTCCTGATTTAACTGGAAGATCTGTACTTCCCACTTTCATATCAACAGCCTCAAAATGCATATTGTAGACTTCGGGATATGTTACAGGTCAGTGTCACACCAAGATTGTGGAGAAAGGGGGGGGGGGGGCGGCATGTCACTCTCCAACAAGTGTTTACCAATAAATAAGTGGCGGAAAATTACGGGTATAGGACGGCTTAACATGTGTAAAATGAGATTTTTATTATTCACTCAATGTATTTAACATTTATTATTCCCTTAAAATCGCACAACAACTTCAATAAAACACTTTAATCAGTCACACACTTATTTCATAATTATTTCACTTTTAAACTGCAAATCCTCTAAGAGCGGTCTTGAATCTTCACGAGTCTCTCTCAACAGCCTTGATGTGGATAGATATGTACAGCAACCAGTAATCAGTCAGAACTGCGTCTGCAAAAACACAAGGATTATTAAACAATTTTTGCTGTCACTAATTACTAGCAATATAATTGACAGAGTAGATTGCTAATATTTGCTATATCACATTTGCTAATATTTGCTATATCACATTCACAAGAACGATCTCACTGAAGTAATTAAGTCCATCAAAACGCTTAGAAACTAACCTGTCGTCTGACGAAAACGGTCTAAAGACTGGCAATTTCTTCAGATCTGTTGACAATGATATTTTGAATTATCACTTTACTGAGTGACTGAAATGTAGTTCAGGTACCTATGAACATAACAATATGTTAGAATTCATTTTCTAAACACGAACTATTACGGTACTGTGCGGCTACTTACATATTAATTACACTATTAATATTTGAAACAAATACTAACAAAGAGATAGAGGGGCTGGCCAGTACTTACCTCAGCTCAGTACAGCCGATAGATACACATAAAACAGAACTGAAAATTTACATTCCTAGCTTTCGGAACTTTGTTCCTTCATCAGGGAGGAGAGAGGGGAAAAAAAGGGAAGAAGGGAAAGTGGATTCAGTTACTCACAACCCAGGTTATGAAGCAACAGGGAAAGGTAAACAGGGAGGGTAGCAAGGATGGAGGCATGGAGGATGAACCATGCCTCCATCCTTGCTACCCTCCCTGTTTACCTTTCCCTGTTGCTTCATAACCTGGGTTGTGAGTAACTGAATCCACTTTCCCTTCTTCCCTTTTTTTCCCCTCTCTCCTCCCTGATGAAGGAACAAAGTTCCGAAAGCTAGGAATGTAAATTTTCAGTTCTGTTTTATGTGTATCTATCGGCTGTACTGAGCTGAGGTAAGTACTGGCCAGCCCCTCTATCTCTTTGTTAGTATTTGTTTCACATCTTATATGAGATTTTCCATTAATCATTTAGAACACTATTAATATTTTCACAGTTGTTTCTTTAATACAAAATTAAAGCCAACGGAAGAATAAACGTAAAACATACTTACCAATGACAGGTTTGTTGAGATACAATTTTCTGTGTGGACAGATGTAACTTTTTCATACGGTGGTACGTCGCAGCAATCGCAGGAGTCACAGAAATCGCAGAAGTAGCAGAAATCACAGAAATCGCAGAAGTAGCAGAAATCGCAGAAATCGCGGAAGTAGCAGAAGTAGCAGTGGCGGAGGGATACGCGACTTAGGTTCCTTAACTGCGACTCTTAACTGCGACAAATCACAGTTAAGAAGAACAGATACTGAAAAGTAGCATTCACAGAAATCACTGATATCGGAAAATCGCAGTTTAGCCCATCACTACCAACTGGGAGGATGCTAAGTTCACCCAACCTGGATATGATGTGACGTCATTATGACGTATACACGCTTTAGTCGATTAACGCACCTATCGACTCTTACGAACGTTCGAGATTCTGAACTGTCGTCAGCTAGTGGTTTGTTTTGACACGTGCGATTCTGAAAACAGCTCAGTGTGGCAGCGTATATGTATTTCGCCAAAATAAAAGAGCTGGATATTAATAGAAATATTCCTGAACGTGGCCTTGAAAACACCACGTAAAAAAGTGATGTCTTCTTATGTCCCGACCAGATTAGATTGTGTGATTGTTGTATTGAATGCTTACGCCGAAAATAATATTTGTTTATTATCAACATTTTAGTCTGGTTTCATACAATTGGTCTTGTCAGTACATATTAGATTGTAGCAGCATACTCTTGCTGACATTTTTTTCTTAATTTATATAGCTGAAAGAGAACTCGTGCAAGTTTGTTAGCTAAGTAATTTATATGTCCATCCCAAGATAGTCTTTTATCAACCATAATTCCACGTAATTTTACACTCGGACCGCAGAGACAGGTACCTTAGTGTCCAGTAATGACTGATGTGTAGAATGATTGAATTTCAAACTTAAAAAGAAAAATATGAGACATTGTTGAAGAAAAATCGTCGACCGGGGATGAAATACGAGGGGAAGTGGATTTCTCAATGTAATCTTAACCAAAGGTTAGTGTCTAGTACTGATTGACGTATGAAATGATTGAATGCAGTGTCAAAACATTCCATGGTGGTAAGCTTTTCTCTCATTAGTCTCTCGAATGCTGAACACATAATTAGAGACAAGCAAACGAAAAACAACGCACAGGACACAAACACAGTACAATACACGATTTAAACGCAAGGAACGCAAAACACATCTAAACGAATGGCGCAGAGCACAGCGCTACCCTGTCACAACCTCTCGAAAGTTCACAAAAGTCGAATAGTCGATATACGGTTTCTATCGTTTTCGATGTAGCGTGTATACGTCATAATGACGTCACATCGTATCCAAGACCGGTGAACTTAGCATCCTCCTGCCAACTGGTGCACAGAAGCTGTTGTATGTTTACATCTTTAGTTAATCAATGCAGAGAGTTGCGTTTTCTGCGTGAAATGGAGCCATTATTTTGACATCTACAGCATTTTTGTATTCTGTACTTTTATTTTGTGTGTGAAGTGACTTGTGTTATATTTTTCTATTTTTGTATTTACCAAGGAGACAGTATACGTCTGCATATATTTATTTAACATTGAATAATCAAATACAATCCTTAGAAATAATACAATTTCAGGATATCATACATAATATTCTTCTCAATACATCATTTTGTAAATTACATTTAAGATTTGACCTTTGAGACTGAAGATGGGAGTAGAAAGCAAGCAAGCAAGCAGGTCGGGGCCAGAAACAGTAATGGTTTTGTGCTGAGGGGAACCAACCCAGCCTTTGTACAACAGTTTGGAGAGTGACCACGATCTGCTGTGGGCGCTCTGGCCACGTGTTGGGTCAGTGTGTGTTCGGAGAAAGATGACTCGTGACCATTGGGTGCGGTGGATGACCTACCGAGCTCACAGGAAATATCTAATGCTGAAAGGGGCATACATGGTGCATACGTTCATGCCACCTGTCTTTTTGGTATATGTACAAGTCTCTGGTGGTCGATAGCTATATGCAGCATGCAGAAGCGGCGATTTTGCATGGTGCTGGATAGGAATTGTGCGTTTACTACTTCAATATAGTATATGGTGATAAAGCCTGTTGGAGATCAGTTTCATGCTAAGATATTAAAGCGTTCATTGTCGGAAGGGCAGCGTAATTGAGGAATTGTCTTCCCATATTTCATGATCTGTATATCACTTTTGTGGGGTTTAACTGTCAGTGTGACATGACGATCTGCACAAAATAGTTTTGCCACTGACAGTCTCCTCTGCAGGGAAAAGTGGCGGACAGTGCTCCCACACTGGCAGCATCAGTAATTCTGTGGGTAAATTCAGTAAGAGCCAATCAGTATGCTCCATTCATTCACAATGCATCCTTCATGCTGGGGCATAGGAGCCTCTATGGATTGGTTCGAACAAGATGGGGGCAAGGTATCTACAGAAAGTTCTGAGAGTAACATGATGTCTTCTTTGATCAAGTGCTCAAAGACAAGTTGAAGCAGACCATCCATCTCATCCGCCATTGTAGCATTAGGACATCTCCAAGCCGGCAGCTGTAGGAGACCGAAAATTCCAGCCATTTTTCTCTTCTGTAGTACAATGCTTCAAATTTTGTTTCCGTAATTGTTCTGATTTTCCCGTCTGTGCATAGACAGTGCTGTCTTTCAAAAGAACAAGAATGCGTTTATGATTAGCAGTGTTTCTGCAAGCATTCACAGATGTGATGAAGGCTTTTAGCGATCATAACGTCTACCGTTTCTGAGAACGAAGTTGAAAGCAGGACATTACGTTTCCAGGAAGAGTGCCTCATTAGGACCATCAGGAAGAATTCAGCCGATGTTATTCTAGGCTATTTTCATAAACAGGTCCTGTTAGGACAAGAATTTCTATGCAGACAAGCTGAGACATTGTGAAAAGTCCTTCAACAACAAAAGCGACCATTAACTATTTCTGCGACACTGTGATTTCTGGGAAGGGTTGATATGTAATGGACAGGCTGTCACGTTAGGACTGTTAGGAAGAATGCATCCTGTGTTATTCTGGGATATTTTCGTAAACAGTTTCTGAAAGCAGTGCAACAGATTTCTATAGCACATCCAGAGGGAGACATGGCTGTTATTTACATAAACATGTGACATAAGTATAACATTGACAGTAATTTAGCCGCACCTGTGTGGGTTAGCCACTATGCAAATATCTCTCTGCACCCACAGGTACAAAGGCTATGCGTCAGACATGGTGGCTAGGTAAGAACATGTTTCCACAGGAATTTCTCAGGTATCAGTTATGAAAGGGATGTCGCCATCTCATCCCTGCGGGATCCAAACAGACAACACCTGCATGTGGCTTGGCAGCTGACAGCTGTGTCGTCGCTTTGTGGCGAAGGCCGCACTGGCGTGTTCATGCTGCCCTGGTGTGCGCACACTGGACCTCTGTAGGGAACAGTTTGCTGATATGTTGCGGTCGAATTTCTTAATGATAGTTCGAAACCTTTTGTACATGCAATGAGTCTTTGTGCACTGCATTTTTTTTTTTTTTTTTTTTTTTTGCTGTTTACGGGCTGTGAACACATTTGCAGAGCGTTATACATGCATTACTTTTTGAAAATTTTATGTGTAGGGAACGTGTCTCTGCATCAATGTACTGCATTATTTTGTGAACGTGTCTGCAGGTTGTGCAAACCATTATTTTGACAGTTTATAATTAGTGAGACTGTTTGAAAGGCATTATACAAGCATTATTTTGACAGTTTACGAGCTGTTTGAGTCTGTACATCAGTGTGCTGCATTATTTCGGTAATTTACAAGCAGTTTGTAGGTCTGTGATGATTGTGACCCCAAGCACTTCAGGGCGAGTGTTTTGTATCAGAATAATAAATAAATAAACTATGTGAAATTCATCCCTAAATAAACTGTTCCAACTTCCTACTGAAAATAAGTACACTCTTTTCTCTCTCCAGCAGCGGAACACAGACTGAGTCCTTTTCCCACCATTTTTTCCCCAGACAGCCATCTTGAACTATCTCAGGGGAGGGACAACAACCCCCTATAGTGGTGGTACTGTGTACTAGGTCAGCTATATGCCGGACTTCATGGTGAATATACTGGATGGAGCTACTGCCTATGACAACTCAAATTCTTTAAATAAGCACTGCATGCAAAACAAAGACTTACATCCATCCTATCCAGCAGCCCAGCACAGACAGTCCTTTTCCTACCAAGTCCAAGGAAGAGGTGGTAGTTGGATGACTTAGATTAGTGTAGGTAGCCCAAGTGACTTTTTTCCTGCCATTTTTTCCTGTCAAAAATTTTTCCCACCATTTTCTTGGGGAGGGGGGGGGGGAGGGGTTAGGTTAGTGGAGGTTGCCCAATTGATCTATTTTCCAGCCAAAATTTGAACTTCCCACCATGACATCATTCTGATTTTGCAACATATATCGCCGCCGTCTTGAATCCGCCATCTTGAATAAATTAGGCAACAATGCAACATGTGGTGGTGCTGCCTTTGTCCTACTACTCATGTTCAGTACTCCATCAACATGAACTATATTGGTAATGAACTGTCCAATATAGTCAAGTTGTCATAGCTGATGATGTGACGCTTTCTCAGGACGCTGGTGGAAAATGTATATTAGTGACTTGTAGTCTGTGATGAAAGTGAATTGCCTAGCCCTGTAACAAGTGACAAAATTTCTTAATAGTGGCATAAGCAGCATACACTTCGCAACCATAGGAAGACCAATTCTGTTGAGATGGCAGTAACTTTTTAACGAAAAAGGCTAAGAGCTGTCAGTGTTCACCTGCTTGCTGTCGCAGAGCAGCACTGATTGCAGTGGCAAACACATCGACCATCAGAGCGAGAGGCGCCGGAAGAACTGGGTATGCTAACAGTGTAGCTTCTGTGATGGCAGTCTTCAACTTGGTAAATGCCGACTCGGCCTCATTATTCCACTGGAGTTCGTCCTTTGCTTCAATGAACCACTCACAAAGTTATTCAGTGGTGCAACTAGGAAGGCATGATTGCGAGCAAACCGACAGTAAAAATTGGTTTTGCCAAGAAATCGTCCTAATTCTTTAACTGTTATAGGCTGTGGAAATTTAAGTGTAGTTTTTACTTTCTCTTGTGGTGGCCACATGCCTTGCATGTTGATCATGTAACCTAGGAGCTGTACTTCATCTGCTCTGAAGAAGCTATTTGATGGGTTGATGAGCAGCCCATGTACACAAAGACAATTGAAGATAAATTGTAAGTGTGCCTCGTGTTTTGCCCCTGAGTTTGACTTAATCTGGACATCATTGATACACACATAACAAAAGTTTAAGTCACATATGACTTCATCCATGAATTGTTGAAATTTTTGGTCAGCATTACAAAGTCCAAAAAGCTATCGGGTAAAATCAAATAGTCCAAGCTGCGTGCTCACAGTGGTCTTATTAACGTCGCTCGGTCCCACAGGTAACTGGTAGAATGCATGAACTGAGTGCAGCTTAGAAAAGATGTGTTTACTATTGACAATGAAAGTAAAATCTTCAACAGATGGTATTGGATAAACTCCCCCATCCATTATTCTCCATGTGTAGTGGAGATGACCAAGTGCTGCTCGATGTGCAGCAGATTCCTTGTGTAAGCATTGACGAGAATTCCTCCTTAACTATCTTCAGTTTCTGGGGTGTCAAGTGGCACAGACGAGCATGAATTGGTGGTCCAGGTGTAGTCAAAATTTAGCATGCAGTCGAGTGCTGCACAGATTCCAGTGATGGAGCCTGGCATGTGATCTCTGGGAACTGTTTGAAGAGCTCTATGAATGGAGAATCACCACTAATCATCTGTCTTGCTGTGTCTTCCACACAATGCACTCTACCTTAGTATGTCAGGTTGGTAGTAGCGCCAAGAAGGCGTCGATGATGGACATCAGGCAGGACAACACGATAAAAAGTCCACACCAAGTATG
This sequence comes from Schistocerca piceifrons, assembly GCF_021461385.2. NCBI lineage: Eukaryota > Metazoa > Arthropoda > Insecta > Orthoptera > Acrididae > Schistocerca > Schistocerca piceifrons. The sequence goes on from NC_060141.1 coordinate 328,194,305, forward strand.
ATGTGCGTCACCCCCGCCACGATGAACTGCCATTCAAATTCGTGTCATAGGCCTAAGTTCAACGCTAGTCTGACATGACCATAATAATACAATACATTTGGCCTTGTTAATGTACCTTTTTTTTTTAAATATACATTTGGAATAACCAATAAGAGAAGGAAGCAACGTGAAAAGCTTGCTTTTTTAAATCAATTATTCCACTTTTAACTATATTTGTATCGATAGGAAACGAAGCTGGAACTCCAAAATGAATGCTTATTTGCCTACTGATACTGCTTCTTGTTGATTACATTTTCAGCTTTCAAAGCGTACACACAACATTTTTAATGATCACATTTGTACAAAAAACTTATCTATGTGCTCTTTGATAGCTCATAAATATGGGCAATAAGGAAAGAAGTAAGGCATGCTATGGTATATTGTGCATATCAACAAAGTGAACGATTACCTAAATGTGGAAGAGACAAAACTGTATAGTGGTATAACTCCACGCAGTATAGAGTTCTTGTTTTATCAGATTGTCATTGCATTAGTTTCATTGTAGTTTACACATTATCTCACTTTGAAATCTTGGGTAAGAGATCAAAACTTTTGTTTACAGTATTGTGGAGCCCTGTTTGTGCTACAGACAACCTTAATGTGGTGTAATGAATGTAATTTTCTTCTTCTGGTATTGTACATATGTATATTATTGTTCCTGTTGAAGTGCAGTGGATTATTTATAACAGGTGTCACAAAAGAATAACTATGCTTTGAAACAGATAGATTGCTACTCAGGCACTGAACAGCAGGCAGGCATGACGGAAAGAGTATTCAGTTTTCATTAAAAGCCTTCTTCACAAAGGAAGCAAAGTGCACATGCACACACACACACACGCACACACACACACACACACGCACACACACACACACACACACACACACACACACACACACACACACACACACACACGACCGCTGTCTCTGGCTGTTAGAACCAGAATCTTTTTTAAAGAGGGAGAAAATATGAACAATGAATAAAAATTGGTGGGAGGAATTTAGAGAATGTCAGTGGAAAAGTATCACCATGATGAACATAATGTTTTGGATTACATAAGATGGCGAACGTCAACTTCAAGATTGTGATGTAATGACATTTCCATTCCTTTTTTACCTAAATGGTAGTAAGGTAATGCTCGTTTGACAACACTCCCCACAAATATCGACGACGCCATGATCGGCTAGCGACTTTGTGACAGGGAAGAATGTGAATATTATTGCTCCTCAATTCGGTCGCATCAATTTAAAACCGAGCGAGGTGGAGCAGCAGTTAGCACACTGGACTCGCATTCGGGAGGACGACGCTTCAATCCTGCATCCGGCCATCCTGATTTAGGTTTTCCGTGATTTCCCTAAATCGCTTCAGGCAAATGCCGGGATGGTTTCTTTGACAGGGCACCGCTGACTTTCTTCCCCATCCTTCCCTAATCCAATGAGACCGATAACCTCGCTGTTTGGTCTCTTCCCCCAAATCAGTCAATTCCAGCAATTTAAGCTGTCCTCTTCCTGCCACACTAGGAGGTCGTCACATATTCGGAAATAAAGAGCCAAATATTTGTGACAAGGAACAATGTGCATGCTCCTCATTTCACTCGCAGTAGTTTAACTGTCCTCTAGGGTTCCTGACTAACCGTATACCCGGATATCGCTAAATATTTATTTCAATCTTCATTCTCAGATCAGACTGAACATAAATAACATCTAATGTTTCAGAAATACTTGTATTACATTCATCAGAAAGTCGCTGATCATGTTATCAACACCTACATGAAAAACATTATTTGCGTATAACAGGATGCAAAACGACAACTTTCAACTCAAGAAACCACAACGTTATCCATTACACTAGCACTCGTCACTCTGATATGTATCTTCTGTCTTGGTTATCATATTCTTTTTTGAAGGACTATATCGTTGATGCTTTATTAAGTGACATTTAACGATAGTGGTGACGTGTTTAAGATAAATCTTCAGTGGTCCGTTACCTTGAAACGATAATCCTGCAAATTATAAAACAAGCGTGTTTCGTTCTTAATTTGTAAATTGTTGACGATAATACCTCACTCCTGAGTGAACACACTTATATGAAGGCATTACCCGCCGATAAATCATTATGTGACATTCTATTAGGGCAATAATTGTAATAAAGCATTCCAAGAATTTTTTTTTTTAATGTCCGATACGGTCCCAAGAAATCCTGTGAGGCCCATATCGAACGGTAAAGAAAGTCGATAGCCGATTTTGCGGTCGTCGATCTTGCGTGTGATGACAAATGACGTCACGTTTGCGCGAAGTAGTACGAAACGAGCGTTACCCTTGGTAGCATGAAGGTGGATTCACGTTTGACGGAGGGTCACCGCGCGTCCGTCGCGTCAAAAGATTCTCCTCTGTAGTTCAAATGGTGACATTCACACACGTTGTCAACAGAACTTTATTGACTCGTTACGTCATGTCAGCATCATGTCAAATTTTCTCTGGAAGGATGTTTCGACAGGACAGTCACAGAGTCATGTGATATTTCCTGTTGCTTCCAGCAAGTAGCACCTCCATATCTGAAGGAGAGTTCCACACTCTTTACAAGAACCTGAGAGAGGAGGAGTCTTCGTTCCATAAATATGTCTACACAACAGTTTCTTTACCTGTTAAGCGCCGAGCGAGGTGGTGCAGTGGTTAGCACACTGGACTCGCATTCGGGAGGATGACGGTTCAATCCCGTCTCCGGCCATCCTGATTTAGGTTTTCCGTGATTTCCCTAAATCGCTTCAGGCAAATGCCGGGATGGTTCCTTTGAAAGGGCACGGCCGATTTCCTTCCCCATCCTTCCCTCACCCGAGCTTGCGCTCCGTCTCTAATGACCTCGTTGTCGACGGGACGTTAAACACTAATATCCTTCTCCTTGCCTGTTAAGCAAACTATAAATAAAAACTACGAAGATAAATTCAAGATTTAGGCGTCCAGTATCACCATGGCAGAATATGATGGTTTGCCTAAGCTTTGGGCCGTTTTACTGAACTAAATAAAACAAATATGGAGGTGCTACCTGTCGGCAGCAACAGGGAAATATCACGTGACTCCGTCCATAGCGCGTCGAAACATTCTTCCCATGAAACCTCGACGTGATGTGTCGATGACGTTCCGTTGACAGCATGTGTGAATGCCACTATTTGAACTACAGAGGAGAATCTTTCGATATGACGGATGTGAAGGTGACATTCCGTGAACTGTGTCCACCTTTACACAGCATATAACACTTAACTTTAGGCCTACTCACCTACATTTACATCCATATTCTGCAAGACGCTGTGAAGTGCATGGCACTCAATGGCAAAAGCAACGCCATTCATAGCAGTAATAATACTCATTCCGAGGCAAAAGGTAATAAAGCTGAATATTAGTACTATCAAAACCTGCTAACAGGGAGTTCTCCACTAAATTCGAGAAAGTAAAACGGATGCGAACAAAAATAATGTAGAATATAAGCAATATATTTACAATGCATTTAAATTGAGTAGCTCACATTCACCTTCGTAAGAAGTAAAAAATACACATACATCTGCAGGACATTATGCTACGAAAGCAGCTTCTTGTTTGCATGAAACAAAAACAAATATTGACTCATTACCCCATAAGTATTACGGTATGCGAGAGAAACAGAGAATACAAGGCAATTCGAAGAGTGCAATACATGCGAGAAGTCGTTATCAGATGCACACTGTGATGAAACCAACTTCTGTTAACTATGAAACGAAAGCAAACGTGGAACACTAAAAATCAGCCAATAAGGACCCTCATAGACGATCAAACAGTTCGTCAAGTTTTACTATGTTCGAAAAACATTTTACCGTGTGCAATGCTGTTTGATTGACGGGAAGTTGCCAAGATGGCGGACGAAATGCCGGAGTTCCACCTCATATGTTTGGTGAAATATAATTTTCTTAGAATTTATCTCACTATGTCACTTTTTCACAGCTATGGAAACTACGATCAAGGCTAAAAACAAAATAGCACTGGCAGTTACCAAAATGGTAAAGCTGCCACACCTTTTGCACTTATATATTACTCAGGAAGAGGTAATTAACAAAAACAATGCTATATGCATAACATGCAAGCAGGAGCACAGTGAGATAAAAAAAGAAAAATCGAAGTTCTTTAGTCCTTCCATGGATGATGTAGGTTACATGCTTCCACATTGTGGTATTTTATTTAACTGCCATTAGAGAACCATGTAGATGAGAATAAATTTTCGAATACTTCTGTCTTCTTTATCAGTGTGAGTGCAAAGAAACTCTAAACAAGTTATTGAAAGTTTCACTCTCCATTGTCAGAAAGTTAAGGACACAGGGTACTTTTCCAGATGAATATTATGTAAAAACCAAGACCTGTTTCTTACAGGCACGGTTTATATTGTATATGCTTTATAGACTTTTTATTGATATCTGGTAATGCAGCACACTTTCTAAACAAATTAGAAGTATTTATTTTTGAACCTGTTTAGGGTTATTAAAAAATTACAAAGAAATTGATGCAATTTTTTTCCAAAATGCTTCCTCAAATTGAGATACCATTTAATCCATTCTTATACATTTGAATGAGACCAAATTTTTACCAGATATCCATGACGTGATGGCTGAGGTACTAACCCATTTAATTCCACCTATTCGGTACATTACAAGGATAAAAAATATCACATCTTACATTTTAATTTTTATAATTTTTTCCTAATAAAAATATCATTTTTTCTATAATTTAGTTGATTCTGCAATAAAGCTTAGGTCTACTACATAAGTATGGACTATTGCGAGTTCCAGAAAAAAGTAGAGGAATGCATTATAAACTTTACGAAATATTTGTACCTGAATTCTGAAAAACATGATTTGCAGAAAATTGCGAATGAAGATATGAGTACAATTAAACTGTGTCTCAGAACATTCCTGAAGCATAGTCTTCATTCTACAGTATTTCTTCATCTTCAAGCTTCCTCTTGGCATTCCTTTACGACTTCTTGCTTCTTTGGTGACTTGAAGAGCGAATCTTTCAGCTTCGTACATCCATTGTCTATCACAGGCAAGCAATTGATCTTCCATATTAGACCCACATTTTATGCCTAAATTTCTCAGGACTTCCAACTTTCCTTTCACTCCATCACTGAAACATATCACTGCATCTAGTACACCAACTTTTAATATATTTAGTCCTACAAAAACTTTCTTGGGTAATCTTTCCCATAGGCAATGGTTGAAACCTTCATATGTATTCTGAGTGCACCCATAAAGACATTTACTAAGCAAAACAGGGCCACTCAGGTCTATAAATTGGTTTTATTTCATTCATAACAGGCTCAGGAAGAGAATGTTTATTTTGGTATATACAATAGTAGTAGTAGTAGTAGCTTCATTCATCTGTAGATCTCTTTTTACAAGGATATAGGACATACCAAAGTATGAAAAATTTAGACCAATTTAAAATAAGCTAATTCGTATACACATACATTTGTAGACTTCTAGTCAGAGACAATCATTAGATTTACTCCTAGTATACAATACTTTCTTTACAAGTAACTTATTAAATAATGTAATGCCACACTGTTCACTCATATATCACCATCAGTCGCTGCACACATTGTTTCATAACACTTCACTCACAACACACACCAACACACACACACACACACACACACACACACACACACACACACACACACACACACACACACACACACACTGGTGATCTTTGGGCCATTTTCTGTGCTGCAACTTTCCCTTTGCTATCCTGAAAAACTGAATCTGCATCCCTCTACAATGAGTGAGATGCTGAGCTCAGAAAGAAGAAGAAGTGTTAGTGTTGAGCTATGGATAGCTTGGGGGTAAGTATTTCCAGAAAAGGAAAAAAGAGAGACAAAAACATAGTGTGAAGCTGTTATATCGAATGTTGGATGTTTTGTAATCATTGTTACTATTTATGTGTATCACATATTTGTTACCAAACTCCTACTCTGTTTTATCTAAGTAATTCTTGAATGTATAAAATGCATTGCATAACAGGTACTACTTAGCTGCCTTTTTAAATAAGTGTATTTTTGGAATTTCTTTAATCTGTTTTGGTAATTTATTGTACAGTTTGATTCCTTGGTAGAAAATGCTGTTTTGAGTTTTATGTTCATTTTTTTCTTGGTAAATGTAAGTTGAGTTTAGCTCATGTTCCATGGGTATGGACAGAATTGTTTGTGCAATAATAACCAATCTCATTTTTCATCTGTACAACTGATGGTAAATGTATTCACATGGAGCAGTTAAAATCCCCAATGTTTTGAACAGATATTTACAATGAGCTCAAATACTATTTTTGGTTATTATTCTTATGGCTCTTTTCTGGAGTTTGAAAATTGTGTTCATATTTTGTGCATTTGTTCCCCAAAAAATAATGCCATACCTAAGAACTTAGTGTACGTATGAATAGTATGTAACTAAAAGACACTGCATGTTACACACTGATGACAGGATTCTAAGGGCACAACATGTCGATGACATTCTGTCTGCAAGTGCCTTTATGTGTTCACACCACTTCAACAGAGAATCAATATTCATTCCTAGAAATTTTCTATTTTTTACACAGTCTATAGAGGTGACCTCTACATTTAATTTAACATTGTCATTTTTCCTCTTCAAACTGAAATTCATGACATTAGTTTTCTTTACATTCAAAGTCACTTTATTTCTTCTTGACCAATCACAAACTTCCTTGAAAATTTCATTTGCTTTCTCTGCAAGGAAATCTCTTGTTTTCTCAGTGACTATAATATTGCTGTCATCAGCTAAGAGAATTTTTTCACTATGAGTAACTCTACTGGGAAAGTCATTGATGTATATCAGGAATAATATTGGCCCTAATATGCTACCTTGCAGAACCCCAATATTAATGTATTTTGATTCTGATAAGCGTTTTATAAATGTTTATATCTATTTGAAGTATGTGTTATCTCTACTCTTTGTATGCTATCTGCTAGGTATGATCGAAACCAGTCATTAGCTATCCCTTCTATCTTATTTAATAGAATCCTGTGGTCGACTGTATCGAATGCCTTAGAGAGATCCAAAAATTTGCCTGTGACACACTCATCTTTTTCAAGAGCATCAAGTACAACGTTTGTGAATTCTACTATGGCTGACTCTATATTTCTGCCACTTTGGAACCAAATTGTTATTCGCTTAAAAGATTGTATTTATTCAGTTAATTCCTTAATTTGTCTTTCATAATTACTTCTGTTATTTATGAGAATGACAGCAGGGAAATAGGCTGGTAATTTTCTATGTCTTCTGCATTACCTTTCTTAAGCAAAGATACAACTCTTGCCTGTTTTAAATGCTCTGGAAATGTCCCTGATGTGAAGGATTCATTTATTATATCTGTTAAGGAACCTTGTATAATCTCTATGCATTGTTTCAGTACACACGTTGGTACTTCATCTAAGCCTATTGACTTTTTATTCTTTAGTTTTTGAACAGTTTTCAGTTTATTGACTTCATTATCTGTGGTTGGAAGTAGTATCATTGTATTTAGTGCAACATTATTTAGAGGTGTTATATTTCTTTTGGGAAATTTTGCTGTAACTTCTCTGCAGTACTTGAAAAATGCTTGTTTACATAGTTTGCTAAGTGTTGTGGATCATTTATTACCTTATCCCTCTCCCTTAGCAGCTTGTTATTCTTCGTTTGTTTGCCTCTCCCCATTTCCCTTTTTATAACAGCCCAGTATGCTTTGCTTTTATTCTCTGCATTATATATTATTTTGTCATTAAATGACTTGTTGTAACAATTAGCACCTTCCTATAGATCTTTTTATATCAATGATATAAATTTAAGAATTCTGGTTTACTGCAGTCTTTTTCATGGAACTGAGGTATTTAATTATTTGGGAGGACTTCTTAATACCTGCTGTTATCCATCTGTTTTTGTGAGATGTTGATACAGACATGTATATTTCATATTCACATTCTTTATACACTTCATCCCAGCTTTGTTTTGATAATTCTTTTGAAAAATATTTTTTTTTCTGATAGATGTCGTTTCTAGGCTTGTAGTTTAGGGAATGATTCGATGCCTGATGTTGCTGTTGTTGTTTGACAGAGATGGTCTAACAGTCTGAGATCTTTTACAGCTACATCACATTTTGTCAGTATTTGTGGCCACATGGCCAATTATTGATGCAGTTGTTGTAGTAGCCCCTGCTGCACTATTGACCAATAGGGACATTCCAAAACTTTGAAGGATATTTATGAGGGTGCTGCTGGATTCATTTATAATATTAGTGTTGATATTAATGTCTCCACACAGAATTATGTTGACCTTTGTACTTGAGACTTTATCTAGAACATCTGTTAATTTATTGAAAAAAGTGTCCACACTGCCAGTGGGAGGTCTATACACACAAAAAATGATTAATTTCTTTGTAATAGCAAGCCCTGTTAATTCAATCGCTGATATTTCAAAGTGTTTGTCTTCACTTACTGTAATGAGGTCATGTCTTGATTTGAACTGTGTTCCTTTTCTGATATAAATGCATGATCCTCCACCCATTGAAGCAGTTCTTCAGTAAGAGTTTGCCCTTTCATACAACGATAATACTACATGTTGGATTTCTGTATCTCTACACCAGTGCTCAATAACACAAACTACTGTGGAGTTCAAAGATTGGAGCTCAGCTTCTAATAGTTGTATTTTATTTTTTATTGATTGCATTTTTAATGTATGATTGTTAAGTTTGGGAAATGCCCCATGTTACTCTTTCCAATGGTTTGTTTTTCTTTGTGACATCTGGTATGTGTGACATTTGAAGTGTTAAAATCTTGTGAGTGATTGTTTCAGTATTTTTTAAACTGCTGGAGATACTTTTTAGGCAGGGGAACATGTTGTCTGGATTTATCCTAAAAAAGACCTACTTTTCCTACCCATGACAACTGTTATTTGATCACGTGTGGCCCGAAATCCGTCCTCTACTTTTTCTTTTGCTTTTTGGTAACCACAGAAAGAATCTGCTCCTTTGGGCCAAAGTCTGTGATCACCATCTGTAGACGACTTACGACAGCAGGTGGCCCATACAGCTTTTCTAACTCCTGAAACATCATTCAGAGGTGCAGCTCGTCTAATGGCCGGTCCATAATAACTCTGAATAAGGTCCATTTCAGTTTCTGTTAATCTGCCTCGGCGAGACAGAGATTTTCCATCAGATAGAAACTTTCCATTCATTTCTCTTTGTAGTTTCCTCAATCTAGCACCCATCCTCTTTTGCATATGTCCACAACACTCCAGTTTTGTTACGAAGATATCACCATAAACAATGAACTCATTAATTTTATTGAAAGCTTTAGAGTCCCCATCGCCTAGGTACTTCGTATACCTAACGTTATAAACGGGCACCGAGCTCTGAAATACTTTTAGAGTTCCATGACACTCCATACCTCCACTGTAACCATCATAATTCTTAGGACACTGATGTTCAATATGTCCTTCAGTGTTACCATGGCAGGTGTGGCAGTACTTACATAAGCTCTCAACATCAACTTTTCCATTTCGACGTTGCCATGTCCCATCAAGAGCAACAGCAGTGTCCCTGGTTCCACTAATATTTACAGTTTCTTCTGCTGCACGTTTCATAGATGCTTTAGACACAACCGTCAAGGCACCTACTACTTTTATGTACTTGCTGAACCTACTGGGAGGAGGAGTAAGGTCTATCCAACCAAAAAACGTTTGAGCAGCCTTTTTTCCTTTTCCTATTGCACTCTTTGTATACACTAACTTCAAATTCACGTCATATGAATTATGCACAATGTTTTAAGTCATTTTCGAGGTAGAATTATCGCAGGATCTACACAGAACAACTAATTTTGACGCTAAATCCTCTCTGTTACTTTGTTGTTCATTTTTTCAAGACAGCTTACACCATCAGATTGTTTACATATCTCCACTTCCTTTATCAAAGAAGATAAGAAGCCCACATCAACAACAACAAATCCACTACAAACAGCGTCATTGTTAACACAAAAATTTGAATCATCCTTGCCATGTGGGAGTTTCTTCCCTGAGGAACTGATACATAGGTTACTTCCAACAGAGTGGCTTGCTTTGTTTGTGAACTGGTTATGACAGAATTAACTTTTACTGAATTTCTGGATGCGTGGCATAGTTCGTATTTATTGCACACTAAAGGATATGTACATCCACAAATATATGTAGCACTTGGGCAACAAACATTCAGTAACACATGAACGAACTGCTTCAGCGAAACAAAAGTAAATACTAGCCAAGATAATAATTTAGAGAGACTAGAAATCTGCACTGTTACCAACATATGCAATATATCATACGTATAATCGCTGGAAACACAAAGTTCACAGCTCTTTTCGAAATAATACTGGTTTCTATAAGAGAAATAAAGGGGGTGTGGAGGCATTCATGACTGTAACTTTAAAATTTGGTTTATATAGGTCATTTTTCATTTGAAACCCTGCAATGTATATATCAATGTAATCTGGAAAGACTATAGAATTTAATAAAGCCACAAAAAATTTCGATTTTTGCACCACTTACAAGTACCCTGTAGCCTTAATGTAATCACCAGGTTCTGAGTGTAACATTTCCATTAACAGGTTTTCATGTGTGCATTTCTCATGTTGACCATTCCCTGGAACAGCACCTTATTTTTTTTCTTCTTTAAACACAGTGCCAGAGTCAATATCAGAAAGGCTTTATCTGTATTGCTAATCACTCCCACTAGTGTCAAAATACAGCATACACGAAAAGCGTCTGCTTCAGTGCAGTGAACGAAGGGTATCTTACCAGAAGTCTCCAAATATGAATGTCACCCCCATGCAGCCACATGTGTTTGGAACAACGAGTTATGACTACACAATTCTTGATCTTTATCAATAAAAGAACAAATAAAGTATCTGTGGGGAGTGACAACACACGGTCAAGTGTCTCTGAGCTCAACAATAAGCTTTACGGTTTAGTCTCTCAGATTTTCGTTGTGTGATTGATTAATGGTGTGTTTCTGGGTGTACAGCCGCATGATTGTTTCCATATTATTTACAATACTTGAACGACTGACCCATTTGGCTCCTTGGCATACTGTGAATTTTGCTGTTATGTGTACTTGTGACTATAGCCCACAATACTGGAGTCCTGGCAGCGAGTACACATAACAGCAGAGCTTACAGCACCTGAAGAAGGCAACTGGGTTGGTCGTCGAAATATTGTACATAAATGGAATCAATAATTCGGTTGTATACATAGAAACCCACTGTTATCCTTAATGGTTGAATGATACTGAGCACACACACCTGCAGTCCAGCCAATGCCTGGCCACGGGCTTGCACTGCAGACAGAGAGAGCGAGAGAAAGATTTTACCAGTGCTTCAGTAGTTAACGTGGAGCCTTCCAATGTTATCGAACATGAACACCTGGTTGGAGGAAATATTCGAAAGAAAGCGAAGTAGTGTACTGAATTTTACATTTGCTTATTAGAAGAATATTGAGCAGTAAGAAAGTAGGGAATGTCCAAGATTTAAGCATTCACGAAACTTGTTACTACCCACTAATATTTAAAGGAATTCAGCACAGTAACTTAAGCTCAAAGATTCATTTACAATGTTCATTACAGTTCCAGCCACAATTATATACACACGCTGCAGAGGGCTGCAAAGTGCAATATTTTCTATATAATGCCAACAGATGGCATTGTTGTTGTGGTCTTCAGTGCTGAGACTGGTTTGATGCAGCTCTCCATGCTACTCAATCCTGTGCAAGCTTCTTCATCTTTCAGTACCTACTGCAGCCTACATCCTTCTGAATCTGCTTAGTGTATTCATCTCTTCGTCTCCCTCTACGATTTTTGCCCTCCATGCTGCCCTCCAATACTAAATTGGTGATCCCTTGATGCCTCAGAACATGTCCTACCAACCAATCCCTTCTTCTATTCAAGTTGTGCCACAAACGTCTCTCCTCCCCAATCCTATTCAATACCTCCTCATTAGTTATATGATCTATCCATCTAATCTTTGGCATTCTTCTGTAGCACCACATTTCGAAAGCTTCTATTCTCTTCTTGTCCAAACTATATATAGTCTATGTTTCACTTCCATACATGGCTGCGCTCCATACAAATACTTTCAGAAACGACTTCCTGACACTTAAATCTATACTCGATGTTAACAAATTTCTCTTCTTCAGAAACGCTTTCCTTGCCATTGCCAGTCTACATTTTATATCCTCCCCACTTCGACCATCATCAGTTATTTTGCTCCCCAAATAGCAAAACTCCTTTACTACTTTAAGTGTCTCATTTCCTAATCTAATTCCCTCAGCATCACCTGACTTAATTCGACTACATTCCACTATCCTCGTTTTGCTTTTGTTGATGTTCATTTTAAACCCTCCTTTCATGACACTGTCCATTCCGTTCAACTGCTCTTCCAAGTCCTTTGCTGTCTCTGACAGAATTACAATGTCATAGGCGAACCTCAAAGTTTTTATTTGTTCTCCATGGATTTTAATACCTACTCCGAATCCTTGTTTTGTTTCCTTCACTGCTTGCTCAATATACAGATTGAATAACATCGGAGAGAGGCTACAACCCTGTCTCACTCCCTTCCCAACCACTGCTTCCCTTTCACGCCCCTCGACTCTTATAACTGCCATCTGGATTCTGTACAAATTGTAAATAGCCTTTTGTTCCCTTTATTTTACCCCTGCCACCTTTAAAATTTGAAAGAGAGTATTCCAGTCAACATCGTCAAAAGCTTTCTCTAAGTCCACTAATGCTAGAAATGTAGGTTTGCCTTTCCTTAACCTTTCTTCTAAGATAAGGCGTAAGGCCAGTATTGCCTCTCATGTTCCAACATTTCTACGGAACCCAAACTGATCTTCCCCGAGGTCGACTTCTACCAGTTTTTCCATTCATCTGTAAAGAATTCGCGTTAGTATTTTGCAGCTGTGACTTACTAAACTGATAGTTCGGTAATTTTCACATCTGTCAACACCTGCTTCCTTTGGGATTGGAATTATTATATTCTTCTTGAAGTCTGACGGTATTTCGCCTGTTCATACATCTTGCTCACCAAATGGTAGAGTTTTGTCATGACTGGCTCTCCCAAGGCCGTCAGTAGTTCTAATGGAGTGTTGTCTACTCCCGGGGCCTAGTTTCGACTCAGGTCTTTCAGTGCTCTGTCAAACTCTTCACGCAGTATCGTATCTCCCATTTCATCTTCATCTACATCCTCTTCCATTTGCATAATATTGTCCTCAAGGACATTGCCATTGTATAGACCCTCTATATACTCCTTCTATCTTTCTGCTTTCCCTTCTTTGCTTAGAACTGGGTTTCCATCTGAGCTCTTGATATTCATATAAGTGGTTCTCTTTTCTCCAAAGGTCTCTTTAATTTTCCTGTAGGCAGTATCTATCTTACCCCTAGTGAGATAAGCCTCTACATCCTTACATTTGTCCTCTAGCCATCCCTGCTTAGCCATTTTGCACTTCCTGTCGATCTCATTTTTGAGACGTTTGTATTCCTTTTTGCCTGCTTCATTTACTACCTTTTTAAATTTTCTCCCTTCATCAATTAAATTCAATATTTCTTCTGTTACCAAAGAATTTCTACTAGCCCTCGTCTCTTTACCTACTAGATCCTCTGGTGCCTTCTCTACTTCATCTCTCAAAGCTACCCATTCTTCTTCTACTGTATTTCTTTCCCCCACTCCTGTCAATTGTTCCCTTATGCTCTCCCTGAAACTCTGTACAACCTCTGGTTCTTTCAGTTTATTCAGGTTCCATCTCCTTAAATTCCCACCTTTTTGCAATTTCTTCAGTTTTAATCTACAGTTCATAACCAATAGATTGTGGTCAGAGTCCACATCTGCCCCTGGAAATGTCTTACAATTTAAAACCTGGTTCTTAAATCTCTGTCTTACCATTATATAATCTATCTGAAACCTTCCAATATCTCCAGGCCTCTTCCATGTGTACAACCTTCTTTCATGATTCTTGAACCAAGTGTTAGCTATGATTAAGTTACGCTCTGTGTAAAATTCTACCAGGTGGTTTCCTCTTTTATTCCTTACCCCCATTCCATTTTCTCCTACTACATTTCCTTTTCTTCCTTTTCCTGTTAATGAATTCCAGTCACCCATGACTATTAAATTTTCGTCTCCCTTCACTACCTGAATAATTCCCTTTACATCATCATACATTTCATCAATCTCTTCATCATCTACAGACCTAGTTGGCATATAAACTTCTACTACTGTAGTAGGCATGGGCTTTGTGTCTATCTTGCCCACAATAAAGCGTTTACTATGCTGTTTGTAGTAGCTTACCCACAAACCTATTTTTTATTCATTATTAAACCTACTCCTACATTACCCCTATTTGATTTTGTATTTATGACGCTGTATTCGCCTGACCAAAAGGCTTGTTCCTCCTGCCAGCGAACTACACTAATTCCTACTATATCCAACTTTAATCTATCGATTTCCCTTTTGAAATTTTCTAACCTACCTGGTTGATGAAGGGATCTGACATCCACGCTCCGATCCGTAGAATGCCAGTTTTTTTTTCTCCTTATAACAATGTCCTCCTGAGTAGTCCCCGCCCGGAGATTCAAATGGGGGACTATTTTACCTCCGGAATATTTTACCCAAGAGGACGCCATCATCATTTAACCATACAGTAAAGCTGCATGCCCTCAGGAAAAATGACGGCTGTAGTTTCCCCTTGCTTTCAGCCGTTCGCAGTACCAGCACAGCAAGGCCGTTTTGGTTAGTGTTACAAAGCCAGATCAGTTAATCATCCAGACTGTTGCCCCTGCAACTACTGAAAAGGCTGCTGCCCCTCTTCAGGAACTACACGTTTGTCTGGCCTCTCAACAGATACCCCTCTGTTATGGTTGCACCTACGGTACGGCTATCTGTATCACTGAGGCACGCAAGCCTCCCCTCCAACTGCAAGGTCCATGGTTCTTGGGGGGGAGGGGCAGATAGCATTAGAGTCTGTCATTCCCCAACATACTCCCTACCCTGATCTGTCTCTAGGTGGACGACCAGCTCCACTGGTCGACAGATGTTTATGCCACTTGACTGACAGAGAATGAAGCATCTTACTTTACAGTCTTGGCCGGGCCACACCTCTTCCACCACTACTTTCTTCCACAAGTGTCATGTTATGATGTCCTCCTCAAATAGAACGACTTATCCAACTTTTGGTCTTCTTCTTGGGGGTGTACCTTCACCTCATGGTAGCTTCTTAGCAGCAGGAGGTATTCGTTTCCCACTTATGCCAAATGTCTTCATTGACCTTTCGTCTTAGTCAGACCTCCTTGGCAGTATCCCTTCCAGTCACTGATTCTAGCCTACATGGAAAGGTTGCTAGTTTGCCATCATTTAGGAAGTGAGCAGGCGTCAGTGCTGTATCATTCTCTCATTGAGTGATGGGTCTTGAGTTTATTGTGACTTCTTTCCTGTCAAAATGATGTTTAAGCTCTCTTCATCCACCTGAGAGTGACCAAGCACCTTCCCCAAGCTAAGCTCGACAGAGACTATAATTCATTCTCACCAGCTTCCCCACTGAGCTGCCCACGGTGATATATACTTCCAGGTGATTTCATGACGGGAGCAGTGGTGCCATATGCCAGTATGCTGTGTTGGCTACATGGAACATCGTAGTATTGTCTGAGTAAATAGTGAGTGTTAGGATGCTATGTCCTGCAAAGCGCTGCATGGTCATCATGTATTAATTGTGGACATACTGGTAACAATTTCAATGTGAATTACACATGTTGTGACGCATGTCAATAGGACCAGATATGACTTGATTTGGTGGCCAATTTTAACACATAATGATACAGCAAAATCAGTTCCTGTTACTGCAAATGGTCTCACAGGTTGAACTCTGTCTAGTGGTAGTGGAAGCTTTATTTATTCCTGTCGATGACTGTGCATTATCTTGCATGGCAGGCAAGAGTGAAGAACTTTCTGAACAGCTTGTTGTCCTTTCAAAATCCAAAGCTCTTCTTGTAGTTCTCCCAGTATGATGAGTATAACAAGGTGGGACAGTCTTACATCCAAAGCAGCCTGGAACATTGTCAAACAGGAAATATCTAACTCTGCTAAAAAGGACCTCAATTCACATATTAAAAACAAAGATGTACCAGTAGGTAACCCTAAAAAATTAGCTGATTTTGCAAACTCATATTTCAGTAGTATTGCAAAAAAATTACAGCAGAAATTTCCAGATACGTATGATTTACCTACTCAGAACCAGCCAACAAACTCAATGGTGCTCTTGCCAACTACAGAAAGGGAAGTGGCACTAGTAGTACACCAACTAAAAAATAAAACTTCAATAGGACTTGATGAAATCCCAGTCTGCGTAATCAAAGATTGTATAGACTCCATAAAGGGCCCATTAACAGACATAATTAATGAATCTTTCGAATCTGGATACTTTCTGGAGTACCTAAAACAAGCAAAAGTTATACCTATCCTTAAAAACGGAGATGTGGAAAATGTAGAGAACTACAGGCCGATCTCTATACTGTCTATCATTTCTAAAATAATAGAAATACTAGTCAAAAAGAGACTGTTAAATTACCTGAATAAATATAATCTTCTTTCCAATGACCAATTTGGTTTTAGGCCCAGAAAAGGCACACAATCTGCTATAGCACAGTTCACTAAAGTAAATTTAGAAGCACTGGACAAAGGTGAAAATGTAAGTGTATCTTTTTAGACTTGTCCAAGGCCTTTAATACAGTTGACCACAAAATCTTACCTCATAAATTAGGGCAAATAGGAATAAGAGGTGTGACAAAGAAGTGGTTCAAATCATACTTGGAAAACAGAGTTCAACGAGTTGAGATATCACAAGTTTCAAACAATTCCCTCATAAAACACCTGTCTGCCCCAGAAAATGTGAATATAGGGTTCCCAGAGGGAAGTGTATTAGGCCCAATATTGTTCCTTATATACATTAACGACTTCCCACAAAATATCAGACATGGCGAAAAAATACTTTTTGCTGATGACAGCAACATAGTAATAACAGGTGAAAATCCAACACAACTGTCAGAAAGAGCAAATGAGGCTCTCAATGATGTCCACAACTGGTCATTAAAAAATAAAGTAACCCTAAATGTAAAGAAGAGTAACTATATTAACTTCCAATTGAACAAAAAACACAATGCCACTAGAATAAAAGTTAATAATAATAAATTAGAATGTGTAACAAGTACCAAATTCTTAGGGATGAATGTAGACAGCCAACTGAAATGGACAAACCATGTCAACATTTTGACAAAGAAATTATCCATAGCATGCTATGCTCTTAGAATCCATGCACCGGTATACAATAATACCTGTCTTAAAATAACATATTACGGATATCTACACTCAGTCCTCAGCTATGGGATCATGTTTTGGGGAACAAGTGCCAGTAACATACAAACTGTGTTCAAAGTACAAAAAAGAGCCATAAGGATAATAACAAACAGCAACAACAGGGCCCACTGTCTAGAATTATTTAGAAAGCTAGGAATTCTAACTGTTTCTTGTGAGTATATCTTTCAGAACATAATGTTCATTAAGAAAAATCTCAACATGTACAACACAAACAGCCTAATACATGACCATGAAACAAGAGCTTGTCACCACCTCCATCTAGATAGAAAGAACAAGGCAAAGACGCAAAAACGTATATTTTATAATGGGATAAAACTGTATAACAAATTACCACAAGAAATTAAAGAAATAAATGAGCCCCTCACTTTCAGACAAAAGCTTAAAACCTTTTTAGTAAGTAAAAGTTGTTATATTGTAAAAGAATATTTAACATAGATGTAGATTATTAGCAACATATGACATTATCGCCAAAATATTATGTAATTATAAATGTGTGTATGACTAGTTACAAAAACTACACAAAATATGAGAAACCTGTTTCATTGTAAATGTAAATGTGTGCTCATGTGTTGTAAACTGACGACATTCATACAATATTTATTGTTCCACGGATGAATAAATAAATAAATAAAATAAATAAATTTATTTGATGAGATGTTGAGCGTGTGGACTGGGCGCTTCAGTCTGGAACCGGGTGACCGCTCTGGTCGCAGGTTCGAATCCTGCCTCGGGCATGGATGTGTGTGATGTCCTTAGGTTAGTTGGGTTTAAGTAGTTCTAAGTTCTAGGGGACTGATGACCACAGCAGTTAAGTCCCATAGTGCACAGAGCCATTTTGAGATGTTGAGTGAAATGATGACTTCTGTCTAATATAATTGGATGCTTCTCAGAGTTGGACACAGTAACACACTGTAGCCTACCACTGAGTCGAATCACACAATGCAACAGCAGAGGATTGTATCGAGTTTTATTTGATGATTTGGGTAACTGTTCTTGCTTACACAATACAGAGAATTCAGTAGTGAAGAGCTCCTCTTGAACTATTCTGATCCAGAATGTTCCGATGTTGTGTAACTCCAGAACACTCAGACTACCACTACTTCTAATCTAGTTCTTTGTACTCTCAATAAATCGAAATACAGAGACAGTTATGTGAAGTATTCGTCAGTAAAAACAAAATTTTGCAATACTGAAAAGGAATTTGGTGATGTGATCAGAGCTATATTTGTCCGAATTTTGGCTCCTGGCAATGATTTAGGTGGAGCTGGGATGTCCAGTGGTCATGACTGTTTGTCTTCCGATAGCCATGGTGGACCACATCACCAGATGTCAAGTGTTACTAGCATGTCTGCCTCCAGTACTTGTGTGAAATAATCTGTGGGGTTTTGACCTCCAGAACAGAGCCTCCGTCAACTGGGTGTAGTGTACATTTGTATTTCCGCAAATGAAGGTTTACCGTTTGTTGGGATTCTTTCATACCCACTCCAAGGTGACTGTTTAATCGCTCTACAAAGTAGCCTCATTGCCATCAAACCCTGATTCCTGACAAAAGTAACAAAGGAGTCGTAAGTCAACCAATTCAGAAAGCAATTCGAACCTAGGTAAGGTGACTATCTAGATTGGTGCCAACTTGTTCTTGCTGCAAACAATACATCCAGTGTAAGTGACTTCAGACCATGTATATAGAACAGCACCATGGGCTCTTTCCAGTGCATCACAGAACACATGCTTTTCTGCAGACTCACTTGTGTCTGTCATACCTATCCATCTGGGAATGTGCAACAATCACAAGTGATGAAGCTCTGAGACCCAAGGGTGTCAACTACATGAAAGAACTGTAGGCAAAACTTCCTCCCACGCAAGATCTCTCAGCCACGTGTCGTAGAAGATGAGTTTGTAACACGCCCGGGAGTATGAATGGGTGGGGTACTTTAAACTGACTTCTCCTTTCGTGACCGTTTCTTTTCTTGACCGTGCGTCCTGTCCACACCACGTACCTGGTAATCCAGCGGCGGTCTTACTGTTCTGCTCTACACTGCTGCTGGCTTGCCTGAAATTATTTATCGAAAAGCGAATAAGGGAAGCCACTCAACGTTAAAACACTACACTGTTCGACGTCTGGTATGAACATCTATATTCTGAGAGGATATGGAAACCACATGTTGCACTGTTTACACTCTAAATCGCAAATGTTTATCCCAATTAACAATCTTGATGATTAACAGTCCGAAAGATCATTCGGACGAGCGTAAGCGTAACCGACACGACGCGGGTGATTGTTGATGATGCGGAAGCCGAATGATCGAACGATAGTTCTTACGCTCGTCACACATACAGATACCTGGTAATAGTCCCCTTGTCTCTAGTAATGATCTAACACTGTTCGTAAAGCTAATTTTTCAGTTCTCAGTTCTCATTTGTACGACCGCGCGCATAACCGTCATGGCGCGGCTGATTGTTGATAATGCGGAAACGCGATGATCCAACGCACGTCCTTACGCTCGCTACAAGACACTGGCACTTGACTGCACTCTTTCATGGTAACTAATTTTTACTGATTCACATTGGTTCATTCTGGGAGACCGAACGCGGCGCGGATGATCGATGCTGTGCGACACGCAACGAGAGGAAACATAAATACGTTATCGACAGCACTGCTCATTTTTTCATTACTTCTTGACACACTTTCCTCTAAATCACTTCCATATTTCATCATTTTACTGTAACAGCACTTGTAGCAACACTTCAACCTGAATACTAAAAAAGCCTCTCACATGCAGAGCTACACACTACACAACATAACACTACCGTGTCCCGCGCTCAACTCACTACAGACACGGCTGCCCGCAAAGATACTCCACAACTAAGCCAGCAATATGACAATACGCTTACAAGTTTAGCAAGAACCCTAACGGTCGTGAATGGATAGAGAGGGTCATAACACTAAGCAGCTGCTTTAGAAACGTTTCTGTTGATTGCACTCAGATCTTCCACTATTCCTTGATAGTCAGTGGAGATGGAATCATCTTCTGTATTCCAACTGATTCCCAAGACTTGTGTTGTGAGCTTGGTTCCAAGGCCTTTGGCATGGGAAATTGCCTTCAGTTTTTTTTTTAAATTGGTTGTGTATTTGGAAAGTATAAGGTTTGTTTGCAAGAAGGGTACTGTCAGTTCCTGGTAAACAGTTGCAGCATCATCACACTCTTTTATACCAACTACAAAATCGCCCATGAATGCAGAATTGTGAACGAGTGCTAACACTTGTGGAAACTTGTCAGCACTTAGTGCTGCTAGCTCCCTTATAGCAGCTTACAAAAAGAGTGGGCTTGGTGCAAGTCCAAAAGGTAAACTTTGAAGTGATATCTTATCACATCATGTGTGGTAGTGTAAGCATCGTTCTCAGTCTATTCCACAAGATGCCAAAAGAACGTAGTGATATCTCTGTCCTCTTCATTCAAGGTCAACTGAAAGAAGGCTTCGCCCACATTATGGACATATCCCACTGGAAATAGTGGAATCGTAACAGGCTTATGAGTAAATGTGGCAGTAAATTTGGACTTGTTTCAAAGGCATCATTCGAAGATGGAGAGTCTGGTTTATGTGACGATGCATCGAACACAATCCTGTACTTGATGCTTCCTCTGCTCTGTTCTTCAACGTGTGGGGTGGCAGGTAAAATACGTTTCCAATGTGTAACCTCAGGTGCAACTTGTAACTGATCCTTCTTAATGTAATTTGACAAGGTCTCGTGATAAATAAACTTCAGTTCTTCACTCCCTTGTGACTTAATTTGCAAGGAGAAAAGACGCACTTCAACAGTAGTGAAGTTGCTGGAGATATCTATGTGTTCCTTCTGAGGCAGCCGTACAGCTCTGCAGCCATTCTCCATGTTGTATGATTCTTGGAGTTCTTGCTAGACACAGTGGTGCATGAGTGTCGATGCACGCTCTTGATGCTCAATTATGCCAGCTGTGCATAAGTCCCAGAAATGGCACACTGACTCATCACACATCTCACCGCAGTTTCCATGAATGAAGTTGACAGTTGCTTCGTTAACTGCAGTACTAGTTTTGTTTTGGAAAATTTTGGAAATTTGCGGTAGGTTCTTGTGGGATCAAACTATAAGGTCATCCGGCCCTAGGCTTACACATTACTTAATCTAACTGAAACTAACTTACACCTAAGAACAACACACACACCCATGCCCAAGGGAGGACTCGAACCGCCAATTGGGGGAGCCGCCTGAACCGTGGCAAGGCAGGTAGACTGAGCGGTTATCCCATGCAGCTTGTTTTGTTTCCACTAAGAACATAACCAAAGACTGTGTGAATCATAATTTTCTAATAGTAATCTGCTCCAATTAGAACTTCAATAGATAGTTCTACAATGTCACTTCTCGAATCTGTCAGCTGTGTACTCTCCATGAAGGCCATATCTCCTTTGTCTTGTGGTACTGTCGGTTGATGTGAGAATTTATTGCTGCTTTCGAAAGCTGCAACTGATACTTGAGCATTGGTAGTATATCCCATCATATCGAGATGAACCTTTCTTCTTGAGAGGGTGAAGAGCAGGTTGACTCTGATATTGTTATCTCCAGAGTTGATTCCAGTGACACTGAACTGGAGAGATTCTATCAGTGCATGGCATATAAACGTTGCCTGACTCCCTGTGTCTAAGATGGCACGTGACGATTTACTTCTACTGGTTGGTCTTCTGATACTGACATGAGCAGTTTGTAAATATGTGAAACTGGAAGTCATAGTTTCGATCTTGCTTACTGTTGTGAGGCGGCTTTTGCAGATGGAAATGTAGTGCTCTCCCTTACATTTCGCACAGGGTACCTTACCTCGTTTAAAGCACTGATTTTTGTTGTGCCATGTCTAGGGCATTAGACTCAGTGGGTCATTTTCCTCAGGGTATCTATGCTAGCCTGCAAGTTTGCCACCTCTTGGCAGTCTTGGCCCCAGGGCTGCGTTTCTTCACAGTAGTCGCGGAAAAGGTCTGGATTTTGTTGTTTCTTCTTTTTGTCAGTCTACCTTTTAACTTTTACATAAAAAGTAGATACTGGGAGTACAAAGTTCTCTTGTGAAACAGTATCTCCATGTATTTTACGTGTGATCGTGGCTCTCTCCACTCATTGTTGAAAAATTCCAAGAATTATAGTATTCCATATCTTGAATCTTTTGACTTGTTGTATGAATGACCAATTTCTTCTGAGAATGCACATAGTAGTTAGGGGTAACCACTCTCCTATAAGAATCCACATTTTCTCCTAGTGCTCTTAGTGCTTGAATCCACTTATGGGACTCAATGCAGGTGGGTGGCTTCTACTTAAAGTAGAGGCATTAAGGTTATCCAGGAGGTCAATGTGGCTTTATGTAATCCTGTTCTTATCTCCATATGTTGATTTCAAAATTTGCTTCATCTGTTCATATGTGTCGGTTGTAACAGCAGTCCCATCTACCAAATCCTTGGATTCTCCATTTAAATATCCACAGAGGAGTATGTGCATGTACATAGGCGACTCCATTGTATTTTCATCTATGGAAGCTGGTAACTGCCTCCAGAATCATGGTCATGCTTCTATGTCACCTGTAAAATGATGATGTTTGATAGAAGGCAACTTGATGTCCACAGGTGCGCTGGTGAGCTGCTGAGGTTGCAAATGGATTTCAGCTATATTTTTATCCTCCGAACGTGCTCCTTCTAAAAGCCCTTTAGTCTATTCAGTGGCACATTTGCATTTGTCAGTGTGGGCTTCACAAGCTTCTGTGTCGGCATCTTACTCCGTGTCAGTTTTGAGTCATTGATTGCAATCAGCTCTTCTAAGGTTTCCTGCAGGCGCTCCTGATAGCGCCAGACTTCTTCCGGTGGTGTAGAAACATGAAACGCATTTATATGGTTCACGGAATGCATGGTGTTTGAGCATAAAGTGCTCTGCATTTGTGTCGCAGTTAGGCAGAATCGTAGCTGCTGCCTCCGTAATGGTATCTTTTGCTTGGTTCCCAGAGAGGGAGAGGGGAGAGGTGGGGGTGCGTCACTCTGTAATGGGTTGTCCACTGTCGCTAAAGAGATGTCGCTGCTGTGAAGTGTTCAACGTTAGAATACCTGAGATCCTAGATATAGCTCTGCACGTTTGGAAAGTCTCCTGAACGTGCTGTTCCACTCTATGACGTCATTTGAAGGCAGTGACACAGTGCGGTTCCACCAAAAACACATCGTTCTTGGTACAATTTGTTATAATTCTCTACAGCTACCTGGATACTCTGCAAATCACATTTCAGTGCCTGGCAGAGGGTTCATCGAACCACCTTCACAATTCTCTATTATTCCAATCTCGTATAGCGAGCGGAAAGAACGAACAAGTATATCTTTCCATACGAGCTCTGATTTCCTGTTACATTTTCTAAGTGTCCTGTCAATAAAATGCATCTTTGGTTAGCCTTCCCCATGACATTTTCTGTGTATTCCTTCCAATTTAAGTTATTTGTAATTGTAATACCTAGGTATTTAGCTGAATTAACAGATTAGACTGATTTATCGTGTAACCGAAGTTTAACGAATTCCTTTTAGCACTCATGTGGATGACCTCACACTTTTCGTCATTTAGGGGCAATTGCCAAGTTTCACACCATTCAGATTTCTTTTCTAAGTCGTTTTGCAATTTGTTTTGATCTTCTGATGACTATATTAGTCGATAAAAGACAGCATCATCTGCAAACAACCTAAGACGGCTTGCGTCGTCGAGTGTCAAAAGCCTTCTGGAAATCCAGAAATACGGAATAGATCTGAAATCCCTTGTCAATGGCACTCAACACTTCATGTAAATAAAGAGCTAGTTGTGTTTCACAGGAACGATGTTTTCTAAACCCATGTTGACTGTGTGTCAACAGACAGTTTTCTTTGAGGTAATTCATAATGTATGAACACAATATATGTTCCACAATCCTGCTGCATATCGACGTTAACTATATGGGCCAATAATTTAGTGGACTATTCCTACTACCTTTCTTGAATGTTGGTGTGACCTGTGCAACTTTCCAGTCTTTGGGTATGGATCTTACGTTGAGCGAACGGTTGTATATGATTCTTAAGTATGGAGCTAATGCATCAGCATACTCCGAAAGGAACATAAATGGTATACAGTTTGGACCAGAAGACTTACTTTTATTAAGTGGTTTAAGTTGCTTCACTACTCCGAGGATATTTACTTCTACATGACTCATGTTGGCAGCTGTTCTCGATTCGATACATGGAATATTTACTTCATCTTCTTTTGTGAAGGCATTTCGGAAGGCTGTGTTTAGTAACTCTGCTTTGGCAGCACTGTCTTCGATATTATACCCATTGCCATCGCGCAGAAAAGGCATTGATTGTTTCTTGCCGGTAACATACTTCACATAGACCAGAATCTCTTTGGATTTTCTGCCAGGTTTCGAGACAAAGTTTTGTCGTGGAAACTGTTATAAGCATCTCGCATGGAAGTCCGTGCTAAATTTCGAGCTTCTGTAAAAGATCGCCAATCTTGGGGACTCTGCGTCAGTTTAAATTTGACATGTCTGTTTAGTTGTTTCTGCAACAGTGTTCTAACCTGTTTTGTGTACCAAGGAGGATCAGCTCCGTCGTTTGTTAATTTATTTGGTATAAATCTCTCAATTGCTGCCGATACTATTTCTTTGAATTCAAGCCACATCTGGTCTACACTTTTACTATTAATTAGGAATGAGTGGAGATTGTCTCTCAGGAAGGCGTCAAGTGAATTTTACCTGCTTTTTTGAATAAGTATATTTTTCACTTATTTTTGGAGGACTTGGGGATTACAGTATTCTCTCTCATTACGACAACCCTGTGTTCACTAATCCCTGTATCGGTTTTGATGCTCGTTATTAACACACGATTATCTGTTATTAAGAGGTCAAGTGCGATTTCACAACCATTTACTATTCGTGTGGGCTCATGAACTAACTGCTCTAAATAATTTTCAGAGAACGCGTTTAGCACAATTGCGGATGATATTTTACATGTATCTCCGGAATTAAACATGTATTTTTGTCAACATATCGAGGATAAATTAAAGTCACCACCAATAAATTATCATATGAGTCAGGTACGTGTTTGAAATCAAACTCAAGTTTTCTTTGAATGTATCAGCAACTGTATCATCTGAATTGGGAGGCCGTTAAAAGGATGCTATTATTATTTTATTCCGGTTTCCATTAATGACCGCTGCCCATACTAACTCACAGGAAGTATCTACTCCAATTTCGCGACAGTTAAACTACTTCTAACAGCAACAAACACGCCACTGCCTACCGTGCTTAGCCTATCCTTTCGGAACTCCGTTAGGTTGTTCGCAACAATTTCGGCTGAGCTTATATCCGGCTTTAGCCAGCTTTCAGTGCCTATAACGATTTGAGCATCAGTGCTTTCTATTTGCGCTTGGAGTTCTGGTACTTTCCCAACACAGCTATGACAATTTTAAACTGTTATACCAATGGTTCCTGTACCTACGTTCTTCCTGTTCAGCCTGCATCCTTTGTGACTGAAGCCCTTCTTGTGTTTTCCTGGGACCCTCTAACCTAAAAAAAACGCCCAGTCGACGCCACAAAGTCCCTGCTAACCGTGTAGCCGCCTCCTGCGTTTAGTGGACACCTGACCTATTCAACAGAACCCGAAACCCAACCACCCTTTGGCACAAGTCGAGGAATCTGCAGACTGGTCGCAGAACCATCTGAGCCTCTGATTCAGACCCTCCACTTGGCTCAGTACCAGAGGTCTGCAATGGTCCTGTCGACTGTCCTGCAAATGATCAGCTCTGCTTTCATCTTGCAAGCAAGACAGGCAGCCTTTACCATTCCTGTTAGCTCTTCTCAACCAGAGAGAATCTCTTCTGATCCAAAGCAACACTCATCATTGGTACCAATGTGAGCGACCACCTGCAGTTGGCTGCACCCTGTGCTCTTCATGGCAACCGGGAGGACCTTTTCCACATCTGGAATGACTCCACCCGGTATGCACACGGAGTGCACATTGGTTTCCTTTCCCTTCTTGTCAGCCAAGTCCCTAAGGGGCCCCATAACGCGCCTAACGTTGGAGCTCCCAACTACCAATAATCCCACCCTCTGTGATTGCCCAGATCTTGCAGGCAGAGTGGTTTCCTCTGTAGCAGGACAGGCGACAGCGTTTGGCTCAGTAATAGTGTCAGCCACATGGAACCTATTTCTCAGACAAACTGGGGAGACCTTTCGTGCAGCCACCTGGGAAGTCTTTCGCCGCCTGCTTCGCCCCAGAGCGACCTCCCACTCGACCACAGGTCAACCTCAGTGCGAGCAGCAACTGAGCTGGCCACCGGTGAGGACCAATCGGAGGACTCGGACGGCCTGGACGTCCGTTGGATCCCCACGGCGAGCCCACAACAGTGGTGCCCACCCGCTGCAGCGTCAAGCTGTGTAACCAAAGCCATCACAGCCTGAAGCTGGGAGTGAAGTCTCACCAACTCGACTCGCATCCGCACACAACAGTCGCAATCCCTGTCCATACTAAAGACCGTGGAAAACTAAAGTAAGCAGATAAACGGACTATCGGCTCGTGCTATGCAACTCTACTGACGAAATCGCAGGAAATGTGTCTAATAATACGCAAAAACCTAACTACCGAAGCATTCAGGTGAAATTAAATAATTCGCCCCTCTTTAGGAACTTTTAATATGTCACAAAATTGGTTTACTTTCCGACGCAAACGAAACCGCGAGAACTGTGGCTATTAGATATTAAATTTACACGCAGAAAATCAAGAAACTAAAATATTAAAACACACAGATGATATAATAAAATTCACTGCTGGTTAGGAACTCGTAAATGTCACACAATTGGTTACTTCCCTGTTGCTGCGTCGGTCTCGGTCGGCTACTACTGCCTTTCAATTGGTAACATAGCTACGATTAAAGAATTTAGGAGGTGGCAACATGTTAGGATTTGCCATAAAAGGATTGTTGTCCGTTTAGCGTGAGCTTTGATTGAAAACTGTCAGTGTAGTATAGACCAGTTCCAGAGAGCACTGTTTATCAACACACGTATTATATCCAAGGTCTACTACGTAGCACAGGTTCTCCCCATTCCATCATTGGTGGCAAAGACGATCATGTCCACCTTAGCAAAGTTTATGTGGAAAGGGAAATTGTTTCGAGTGCCGGTGAAGCAATGGAGGAATGAGACTAACAGACTTCAAGTCTAAAGCGATGGCGTTGTAGTAAAATAAACATGGGGTATAATGTGTAACGATCCAGGGTGCATTACAGCAAAACTATACGACATTTTCAGGTCAGAAAGTGTAGAGCTGCCGAAAAAATATACAAAAAATAAGTTTTCAACTAAAACATATTAGGGAGTATTATCTTGAACTACGCTATCTCAACAAAAAGCTTTTAAACTCCAAAAACGTCACAGCAAAAGCGATTTTAGCTGAAAGACGGAAACATGAAAGGAAAAATAACATAGAAACTAAATATGCTGGAACAGCATGTGATCTGGAAAAACATCAGTAGTGATGTTCTCTCGTCTGACGTGAAAATAGCGTGGTACAAGGTAGTCAATAACATCATCATCACTAGTGAGCGTCTCCTTGCCATTGGTTTAAGTGACACTAACCTCTGTAGCAAATGCAACCTCGTTGATAGTGTGCCTCATCGTTACACATGTGGAGATTGGATTATCAACTGGAGGTGGGCCAGGGAGGAAATTGCTCAAATAACAAGAACTTCAGCAAACAATGTACTGACTAACATTTTTTCAGACCAGAAGAAAGTTACTGCCCTCAGGCAAAAAGAATGCAGTGATTTGGTTAATGGGCAAATATACAAGACACATTTTTAACGTTATTGGGAGCGATGGACATATTGAATACAAGATGTATATGGAAAATGAATTCGATGAAACACTTAAGTATCAGAATCACAATAAGAAATATGGTAACATGCTCCGAATTGTCTTCAACAGAATAGGTATAGGTTAGGAACACATGGATTTCTTGTGGAGGGGGGATGGGTTTGGTCACGTACCTGATCCAAGACCACCTGCAATAAATCAGCCCTTAAGGCAGATATCGATAGTTGACAATATGGCGGCAATCGTTGGGGAAACAAACCAGTGTGCTTGTGTTTCCATAATGCGTGTGTGTAACATTGTATACGTGACGTTCAAGAGAAGCGAAAGCATTTATTACTAGCTGTTATTTATGCTGTGAATGTCGTCAAAAGTGCTACGCTAGTATTTATTTTCTATATTCTCTAGTAAGTTCGGCATAATTTAAAGTGTAAACTGTTCTTGCGATGGGTCGTAGCTGTTGTCTACCAGGATGGAAATCCAATTAAGGCAAAACATACGATACCTCAACATTTAAGTTTCCCAAGGAAACAGCATTGAGGAACAAATGGATTAAACTAATTCATAGAGGTAATTTTGAAGTGAACGATAAAGCTGTGGTGTGCATTAAGCATTTTGAACCTAAGTTTGTGGTTAGGGAAGACATTTTTCCTGTGGAAAATAGTGAACCAATACGTGTGGCGCGAAAAATACCAAAACTAACAAATGATGCAATTCCAACCATCTTTCCTAATCAACCTTCTTATCACACAGTACCAGTTCCTAAGGAAAGGAAGAATCCTGAAGATCGTGTTCAACAGCTACTTGAACGTGATGAATGTAGTTTCAGTAAGTGGTGCGAAAATGACAATATACTTGACTTTCAGCATTTTAAAAGCGAAGTGCAGAAAAGGAATGTTTGTCCATTTACAATTTTAGCAAAGGATGACTATGTATCTTTCATTAAATTAAAGGATGATTCAGTCAGTGATGTGCCATTAGTTTCAGTGTGCTTCAAGATATCAAGTTCCTTGGAAGTAAAAGTGTTTCACAAAAATGTGTGTTTGCCAACGGAAACCTTGAAATGGATACTACAGTCTGAGGAGGAAGAGAACTTGAAATGTGACAAGTGGACGAAATTTGATAATCTGGTGAGTCACCTAAATGGTTTCACAGATAACTCTACTGGCACCATTTACAAGATTATAATTTTAGTCAATGTTCTCAAACAAGCACTAAAAGCTGGTAGTGGTTTTGACGCTGAAAGAGCACCTAAAATAGAATTTGTTTTGGAGCAATTACAACTCGCAATAACAAAGCAAAGTAGATATTCTCCTGAGCTTTTGATATGGGCAGCAACCATTTGCTTTTCATTTCCTGGTGCCTACCATCACTTGAGAAAAACAAATGTATTAACATTACCTCATCCTGTCTATTTAAGGCAGTTTCTATGCAAAATGGGTCCAAATAAACCTTGTATTGGTCCATCACAGGTAGCTTTTTTGAGGGAAAAAAATAAATTTCTTCAGGGAAGTGACAAGGTAATTTCAGTGATGCTAGATGAAGTTTATGTTAATTCAAAATTCTCTTATAAGGCAGGAAAGATACTTGGTGTTGCTGAGAATACTTCAGATAATACAACAGCAGGTACAATGCAGGTTTTCATGGCATCATCTTTACATTCTGATTATAAAGAAGTGATATCTCTCTTTCCTGTAAAAAATGTTAATTCTGATACTCTACTGAAAATGACAATTGATGTATTAAAGTTAATGCATGAGCTTCAGTATGATGTTATATGCCTGGTAACAGATAACCATAGCACTAATAGAAAAATGTATCGGCTTATGTGTGGTGGCACTTTACAGCAATGTATTACAAATCCAGTCGCTCCATCCAAATTTCTCTTTCTTCTGTTTGACAATGTGCACTTGCTTAAGTGTATCAGAAATAACTGGTTGAATGCAAAAAATGAATCCTTCATAATGCCAAATATTGAGGGTACATTTGCTTTCATCAATACCTTTCTACACAGTGATGAAGGGAATGCTGCATGTGAATATACTGTCATTGAGGCAAAGTTTTCAGATTTGAGGAACCTGTTTCATTCTGAGAAAAATAAACTGTTGAAACTTGCCCCAAAGCTAGTGAGAAAGGCAGTATATCCAACTTCTATTGGGAGACAGAACGTTACCCTTGCTCTCAGTGTTTTTGATTCTAAAAATGTGGCAGCACTAGAAATTTTGAAAAGTCAGGGGATTGAGATTTCTGATGGCACTATTCAGTTTTTGAAATTAATCATTAAATGGTGGACAGTTTCTAATGTACAGCATCCCATAAAAGGCAAATACACATTAGATGATAATTCTAGCCCAATCACTGGACCTACTGACTCCAAACTTGTGTTTCTTGAAAATTTGAAAACATTTCTTGATATCTGGCATGCATTGCCTACTCATGAAAAATTAACCAATGAAACATACACTGCTTTCTCTCACACACTTGCAACAACAGTTCAGTTATGTAGATACATTTTTAACACTTACAACTGGTCCTATATTCTTACAGCAAAATTACAAACTGATACTTTGGAAGCAAGATTTGGAGCTTATAGAAGGCAAAGTGGCTGCACATATAATGTTTCAGTTGAGCAAATCTTGGAATCTGAGAGGAAACTGAAAGTAATAAGTCCACTAAAGCTCAGATCTACTAAACATGGTGAATTTACATTAAATGATTTTGCAGCAAAAGTAAATTACAGCATAAAAAACCAAAAGTATGAAAATTATATATATAAAAACAAAGATGAGGTGACTTACCGAACGAAAGCGCTGGCAGGTCGATAGACACACAAACAAACACAAACATACACACAAAATTCAAGCTTTCGCAACACACTGTTGCCTCATCAGGAAAGAGGGAAGGAGAGGGGAAGACGAAAGGAAGTGGGTTTTAAGGGAGAGGGTAAGGAGTCATTCCAATCCCGGGAGTGGAAAGACTTACCTTTGGGGGAAAAAAGGACAGGTATACACTCGCACACACGCACATATCCATCCACACATACAGACACAAGCAGACATATTTAAATATGTCTGCTTGTGTCTGTATGTGTGGATGGATATGTGCGTGTGTGCAAGTGTATACCTGTCCTTTTTTCCCCCAAAGGTAAGTCTTTCCACTCCCGGGATTGGAATGACTCCTTACCCTCTCCCTTAAAACCCACTTCCTTTCGTCTTCCCTCTCCTTCCCTCTTTCCTGATGAGGCAACAGTGTGTTGCGAAAGCTTGAATTTTGTGTGTATGTTTGTGTTTGTTTGTGTGTCTATCGACCTGCCAGCGCTTTCGTTCGGTAAGTCACCTCATCTTTGTTTTTATATATAATTTTTTCCCACATGGAATGTTTCCTTCTATTATATCAAAAGTATGAAAATTTAGATAAATTAGAACCTGCTCTGGAGGAACTAGCAAACATTCCCATGATGGATGAAGACTTGAAAGTCTTGGTTTGTATTGCTAGCTACACCAGCAAAACAGTGCTTGAGAAGCTGCAAAAAGGTGGAAAATGTTCAGGCTGTGAAGAAATGTTGCAGACACAGGATGAAATTTTGTTGCAGTGTGAAACCAAAGAACTCCTTTCCTATTTCAACCAACTGAATCGTGGGGGATTGAAGTGTCCTTCTTCTATAATGATTTCCTTGTGTTGTAATATATATAAACTTCTTCAAGTTCTGATTAGCAGCACATATGAACCAGAATTCCTAAAACTTGAATATCAGAGAGATGCAGTACTTGCCTTAGGAACTGAATTGTGTGAAAATGTCGTTAGTAACTTCAGTGATGTGTGCAAATGTGGCATTCCTTTAAAGACAATAATCAAGAAAAGTATTAAAGTGCTTTCAAATATTTTTATTAATAATTACACAAAACTGTTGAATGAAAAGCGTATTTCAAAGGAAATTACTCGAACACTAGTCAAATAAAAAAGAGGAACTCATGAAGACATTGCAGCAAAAATAACAAAACGCAAAGTGGCCAAGCTAAGCAGCAAATAAATCCAACAGGTACTCAAAATCAAACACGTCTAACATATTACGTAATGACAGTGACTAGAATTAACTGCATATTGTTTAATACAATTTTGTGCTTTAGTTGCACGCTTCATTTATTATTGAAAGTCTTTTCGGGTTTGCTGCCGGATCCTAAAATCAACTTGACTCGATATTTCGGCGATCCAACTGTTCGCCATCTTCAGGGAATGCTGCTTCTGCTGATGAGTCCCGCTGAGAACTGACGCAAGATTGCAATTCGACGTCCTATATAGGCCACCGTTCAGTACACGGCGCATGCGCCGCCCATCACGGTTTCTGGCTTCCAAAACAGGGAGGTGGCGCCGCCCTTAGTGCAACACTGCTGGCAACGATATATCGCAATCAAGGCCGCACCGAAGAACATTCTGTTTTGATGCGAGATAATACAGGATTCCACGTTTTGCTAAGAGGAAACCCATTGTCCCTGTTGATTAAATTATCAGCCAACCTAATTTCGATCGCCTCTTTATACACAGTGAGTGACAGGTGTGTGGAACATCACCGTCACACGAGGCTACAACAGCCGGAAAAATCGGCCGTAGCAGAACACTGTCTGAATGAGAGACACAAAATGAAATTTGAGGAAACTGTTGTAATTGCCAACATTTCCGGTTTTTGGAATAGTGTGTATAAAGAGGCGATCGAAATTAGGTTGGCTGATAATTTAATCAACAGGGACAATGGGTTTCCTCTTAGCAAAACGTGGAATCCTGTATTATCTCGCATCAAAACAGAACGTTCTTCGGTGCGGCCTTGATTGCGATATATCGTTGCCAGCAGTGTTTCACTAAGGGCGGCGCCACCTCCCTGTTTTGGAAGTCAGAAACCGTGATGGGCGGCGCATGCGCCGTGTACTGAACGGTGGCCTATATAGGACGTCGAATTGCAATCTTGCGTCAGTTCTCAGCGGGACTCATCAGCAGAAGCAGCATTCCCTGAAGATGGCGAACAGTTGGATCGCCGAAATATCGAGTCAAGTTGATTTTAGGATCCGGCAGCAAACCCGAAAAGACTTTCAAGATTTATTACGCTGGGAAAGCCTACGTAGTTACTTCATTTATTATTGCTATGTAGCTCCTATTGTGCAAATTATTATTAGTGTCCAAATATGCCATTTACATGTGTTTTGTAGTAGTTTTTTGGATTTGATTTTGAGTTGCATCTCATAATTTTACTTCGTCATAGTTCTTATTACGTAATTTGTAGCTTTAGTGACAACTTTTTATTTAAGTTTGAAGATAGAAAAATACATAACAATACATTTCTTAAGCAGTTTAGAATCTACTTTCCATTTACGAATTTTGTAAATTATTCGTATTAGGGTAGCGCTGAAATACTTGGCCTAAGACGGCCGCCATATTGGTTTCTGTGCTGTGGTCTGATGTATTGTAGGTGGTCTTGCCTGATCCTAACCTCACCTGCAAGTCACACATGAAAAATAATAAAATTTACAAGAATATGACGGCAAACGTCTGGTGTCTGTTATAAAGGAAGATCTTGAAGCCCCTAAAGATGTGTTTAGAAGGCTGGACTGACAAAAATAACAAGGCAGTGAAGGACTTTGCGATGTCACTGCTCAGGACTGCTCTTCTGATCACGTTATTTAGCCTGGAAAGAACACACATCAAGAATTTACTGAATGATTAATTTGGGTCTGGGAAATGATGATAAGGAACCTCAGAATGCAGAAGAAGAAAATGAGCATGCTGAACTGCCACCAGTTGAAGGTGACAGTGAAGGTGCTGAATGTGTGCTACTGCTGAAGACTGAATATCATTCCT
This sequence comes from Schistocerca piceifrons, assembly GCF_021461385.2. Lineage (NCBI taxonomy): Eukaryota > Metazoa > Arthropoda > Insecta > Orthoptera > Acrididae > Schistocerca > Schistocerca piceifrons. The sequence goes on from NC_060141.1 coordinate 328,228,520, forward strand.
CATTCTATTAATGCTGTAAGTTGTGACTGAAATTATCTGTCACCTTATTTATGTGATATCATTGTAAGCTAGCCAATTTTGTTTCGTTTATGTAGAATAAAAATAAGTGTAGTGAGTAGCGTTAATGATGATGATTCGCATCTCGCCACGCGTAAATATTTTTTTCCTTACATTCACGTTTGTAATAGGTTGTGATGCCTGATTAGTTGTTTAATGGATGTATATACAACACTATTTGATGTTATGTAAATATAAGTTCACCTTTTTTTGAGGAGTGAGTTTGTTCGATTGGCTTAATTGACGGAACAGCTTGCACCACTTATATAAAGATACTTTTTTCCTTTTTCTCTTAAGTTTCGTAATTCACATGTTGTAAAGATTCTGCTACTGGGTAGGAACAGTGATCAAGTAAGAATGACCTTAGGGTTTTACTAAAATGTAGGAATGATAAAATAATGTCTATCTTATGTGGAGAACTACTACAAATTTGTGTCGCACTGTTTGTTATGCAACTGTTATAAGCCTTTGTCCTTATTGATTGGACATGGTACTTTTCTTTTTGTCTTAAAGCATGTACAAAGATATTGAAGTTTTTATTTGTGTATATTACATACAGAACAATGTGATTAGGACATGGACAATGGAGGAAACGTGCGTTTTAATGGAGCTAACGTGAGAATTTTACGCGTGCCCGTTGAGTAAACACAGTGATTTACGAACCAGAAACATCCCACAACTGCCGCTGGAGTGTGGTGCGTTTGCGTATACCACGTTGGAGCCCACATACCGTACACACAAGTCACATCGTTCCTGAGCGTTCAGCAGCACGTTGAACTCAGTACGTTCAACGTTGACGTTCGTCATTGCGACTTTAAGCCACCGGCACACGGACCGAGAATCTGAATGTTGAGCATTGAGCTAGCCGAGTTTCTGACGCCATAACGCGGAAAATAAAGTTCGGGAGTCTTTCTAAACGTACAAAGCAATATCTAGCTAATTCTAGCATGTCAGATATTCTGAGCATGCCTGTGAGCGTTGACCAATGACATGGCACAACGCCACGCTCGTTACATGCACGTCATCTCCCTTCAGTACAGAGTTTTGAGGCGCCATATTGGCATTCAGTTCAAGCCTATATGAATATATACCGTTTCTGAGCACCAGCAAATTTAGAATCACTCGAAAACACGTTGTTAACTGTGTGATTCGTTGCAATAAAATAATGAGAAACATCATATTCGTGGTAAAAGAAATATTGTAACTTGTGTATTATGATACTATACCATTTGAAGGCAGCGACACACTGAGGATCCTCCAAAAACGCATTGTTCTTGGTACAATTTGTTATCATTAAATTTCAGTTAGTAACATAGCTACGATTAAAGCTTTTAGCAAGTAGCAACATGCTAAGAATGGTTACCACACGTGTGTTGTTGGTTCAGCGTAGTTAGCGTTACTGATACCTGAAAGTCAGAAGTGATATGGTCGTAGTTCGAGTCTATCCTCGTCTAACATTTTTTTCCTAACACTCGCGTTTTTAATAGGTTCTGATGCTTTATTATTAATGTAATATAAGTATATACTATCATATTTGAAGTTATGTAAATGTAAATTCACCTTTTCTTGAGGAGTGACTTTGGTCGATTGGCTTAATTTACAGGACAGCTTGCGCTACTTGTATAAAGATATTTTGCTCCTATTTCTTTTACGTTTCGTAATTCACATGTTGCAAAGATTCTGCTACTAGGTAGGAACAGTGGTCAAGTAAGAATGGCCTTGGGGGTTTACGATAATGTTGGAATGATGATATAATGTTTATCTTACGTGAAGAACTATTGCAAATTTCTACGCACTGGTTGTAATGGGATGTTTATAAGCCTGTGTCTTTATTGATTGGACATGGTACTTTCCTTGTCATCTTAAAACATGTACATGGATATTGAAGCTTTTATTTGTGTATATTACATATAGAACAACATGATCAGCATATTGTCAACGGAGGAAATGTGCGTTTTAATAGGGCTAACGTGAGAATTTTACGCGCGTCCGTTTAGTGAACAGTGTGATTTACGAACTAGAAACATCCTGCAACTGCCACTGGAGTGCATTGTGATCGCGTTTACCACATTGGGGCCCACGTACCATAAGCACAAGTAGCATCGTTTCTGAGTGTTCACCAGCACGTTGAACTCAGCATGCTCTACATTGACGTTTGACAGCAGGGTCCGGGTGCCGACGGCTTAGGAATGTACGTTTTGCATCTGCTACATCTGCATCTATAATGTGCAAACCATCGCCAAGTGCATGGCAAAGGGTCGTTCCATTTACGTATGGAGTGCGAGAAGAATGATTGTTTCAATGTCTCTGTGCATGCTGTTATTATTCTAATCTTGTCCTCATACTCCCTATGTGAGTGATACACGGGCGGTTGTAGTATATTCGTAGAGTCATCATTTAAATCCAGTTCTTGAAACTTTGTTAGTAAACTTTCTTGGAATAGTTTATACGTCGATGTTTAAGAGTCTGTCACTTCAGTTTTTTCAGTATTTCTGTGACACTCTCCCATGGGCCAGACAAATCTGTGACTGTTCGTGCTGCCCTTCTCTACACACTTTCAATATCCCATGGCTGGCCGCAGTGGCCGTGCGGTTCTAGGCGCTGCAGTCCGGAAGTGCGGGACTGCTGCGGTCGCAGGTTCGAATCCTGCCTCGGGCATGGATGTGTGTGATGTCCTTCGGTTTAAGTAGTTCTAAGTTCTAGGGGACTGATGACCTAAGATGTTAAGTCCCATAGTGCTCAGAGCCATTTTGAATATCCCATGAACAACCAATGAAATTCAGTTTAAGAGAAGCCTAAAGGATTTATTGGTGGCCAACTCCTTCTACTCCATTAGATTTCTCAGTAAAACCAACTGATTTGTGTATATATAAAGTACAATATAACTTCTGCGCAATTTCAGTGCAGTAATGTGTTCATTGTAAATAAGTATTATAGTAGTTGTATTACATCTTTATTACCTTATAAATAAATAAACAAAAAACTTTTTTATTTTAAATTCAGTGCATTAGTATTTGTAAAATGACTTTCATATAGTGTTCATTAAAAAATGACGATTGTTCCACTTGGGACCTGTGGAATGGTACATTAGCTTATTTGTTTTAGTTGTAAATATTTGTCATGTATTGTTGTCTTTCTGACATGTTCCACATCCTGGATGACCACCTCACTATGGATCAATTGGAATGAAAGTAAATCTAATCTAATTTAAGATCTATTTGGTACAGGACACACACACTTGAGCGATATTATAGAATGGATTGCACAACTGATATGTAAACAACCTCTTTTGTAGACTGATTGCACTTCACCAGTATTCTGCCAATAAACCGAAGTCTGCCACCTGCTTTACCCATGACTGAGTCTATGTGATCATTCCATTCCATATCCCTACAAAGTGTTTCACCCAGATATATGTATGAATTAGCCAATTCCACTGGTGACTCGTTGATATTGTAGTCATAGGATACTACTTTTTTCGTTTTGTGAAGTGTACAGTTTTAGATTTCTCAAAATTGGAATTAAGTTGTCAATCTTTGCTGCACTTTGAAATCTTATCAAGATCTGACTGAATATTTATACATAATATTCAGTAGCTTCTTTCAGACAATATTTCACTAAAGATATTTGCGGCACTTGCAAAACGCTGAAGTTACTATTAATATTGTCTAAAAAGTCATTAATGTACAACACGAACAGCAAGGGGCCCAGTACACTTCCCTGGAGCACACCTGAAGTTACTTCTACACCTGACGATGACTCGCCATCCAAGATAATATGCTGTGTCTTCACTACCAAAAAGTCCTTAATCCAGTCACACATTTCACTTGATACCTCATATGACCGTGCTTTTGACAATAAGCACAGCTGTCATACCAAGTCAAATGCTTTTCGGAAATCAAGAAATACTGCATCTATCTGACTCCCTTGCTCCATAGCTTTCAGAATGTCATGTGAGAAAAATATGAGTTGGGTTTCACATGATCAGCGTCTTCGGAATCCATACTGGTTGACATGGAAGAGGTCATTCAGTTTGAGATACCTCATTGTGTTTGAGCTCGGAATCTTTTCTTAAGGTTCTACAGAAAATCGATGTCAAAGATATTGGACAGTAGTTTTATGGATTTCTTCTGCTGTCCTCCTTGTAGACAGGCGTGGCCTGTACTCTCTTCACACTACGTTTTTCTGTTCGAGGAATGTGTGATAGATTGCAGTTAGAAGAAGGGCTAACTTAGCCCCAAATTCAGTATAGAACCTGATACGTGTTGTAACTGCGACCGGGACGCTCGCGGGGTGGAAATGACAGAAAGCACTGCAGGACCCACGGAGAGGCCACCAAACAACAACACGACGGGAGAGGATGGACACGACCAACGAAGGACAGAACGAACAACAACAAGATTGAACAACACAGTCACAAGGAAACCTAACAAACGCGTCCACTCGTACACAGAACAAGTAAGTAAGCTGCCTAACGCTAGGCGAGGTGTTAACAGACGTACGCGAGATTAGACTGACTGGCTGAGCGAGAGGCAGGCGCTCAAGTACTCTATTGGAGGCGCTGCTATTGGCCGCTGGAACCACATGTTCCACTGTGGCGCCCTCACACTAAAAGCAGGCCGGGAGCCGCGCGCCGCCACAGCTTATGGCGCGATGGTGCAGAGACCTCTAGGGGTCTTCGAAGTCCATGACGTCTGGCGCGGATTCAAATTCCGCGGCACGCGGTACCAGAATACGGATTCCATCAGGCCCTGGAGCAATGTTCAGTTTTATAGATTTCAGCTATTTCTCAACATCACTGACACTGATATTTATTTGCCTCGCCTTTTCAGTAGTACAAAGATTAAACTGGGGTGATACTTCTGGCTTTTCCTTCGTAAAAGGATATTTGAAAACAGAGTTAAGCATTTCAGCTTTTGCTTTGCTACCCTCAATTTCAATTCCTGTCTCATTCGCTAGAGACTGTACAGTAACTCTGTTGCCACTAAGAGCCTTTCCACTAACAACCAGAATGTCTTTAGGTTTTGTAAAGAACATTTGACAGTATTCTGCTGTGGTAGTCATTGAAGGCTTTATGCAATGCTCTCTTGACAGCCAAATGGGTTTCATTCGGCATCTCTCTCTATCTATAGTCATATGCCTTGTTACCTATTACGCAGTAGTCTCTGTTTCGTTAGAAGTTTCTGTACAGGGACTGTACAGCAAGGAGGATCCCTCCCACTATGAACTGTTCTACTGGATACATATCTGTCTAGTGTATGGTCAACTATTCTTTATACTTGAGCCATAATTCCTCTGCATGCTCCTGCCCTGTGTTGAAAATTTCAAATTCCTCATTGCGATATGACAGTACTAATTGTTTATCTATTTTACTGAACATGTATATCTTTCTGCTTGTTATAGTTGACCTTTGTAGTTTAGCGATCATTGTTGCGACAACTGTGTCCTGTTCTAGGTAGTTTTCAGAAGACATTTAGTAACATTTCACAGGATGTCTTATCATGCCGACCATTAACAAAACTATAAACTATAATTTTCCCAAGTGACTGCTGGATGATTAGAGCGTCCACAGACGATTACAGTATTATTGGAGAATTTATGTACAAGTGAACTGAGGTTTCCTCTAAAGTTTTCGCTTGTATCAGAAGATGAGACTGGTGGGCGATAGAAGGATCCAATTATCATTTTATGCCCACTCCTGATACTAAGACTTACTCATACACTGTCACATGCAGCTTCAGTTTCTATCTCGGTGGATTTGAGTTTCTTGTTTATAGTGACAAATACACCACCACCATTTCCTTCAGTCTATTCTTTCGATAGACACTTAAATTTTCCCCAAAAATCTCACTGCTATCAATTTCGGGTTTCAACCAGCTTTCTGTACCTAGTATTATGTGAGCTTCATTGCTTTTCAGGAGTGATTCAAACTCTGGCACTTTATTGCGAATGCTTTGGAATGACCATTAGGTTTTTAATACTCTCACCTGTGGGAGGAATTACTTTTTATCTGACATTGATACTTCTAGGTTTCCTACAGGTACTGTTATCTGGGTTGTATGGAAGGCCACATAATCTAAAAAACCCTTGTGTATATCCCCCACACTGCCATTTACCTGAGTAGCAGTGTCTGATGTGTAGTGCACATCTGACCTATTTAGTGGGACCTACAGCTCTCAACCCTATGGTGCAAGTCCAGGAAGTCGCTGCCTAGCTTGTTACAAAACATTCGAGGTCTCTCAATCTTGCCACTCGACTCAGAACCAAGAGGCTATGAACTGTTCTGGGGACAATGCTGAAAATTATGAGCTTCACTGTCTTCTCCCCTGCATTTACTGCCATTTACCAAGTGTGGTGGCGCAGTGGTTAGTACACTGGACACGCATTTCAGAGGGCCATGGCTGGCCATCCACTTTTAGGTTTTCCATGATTTCCCTAAATTGCTCCAGGCAAATGCCGAGATGTTCCCGTTGAAAGGCTACGACCAGGGCCGGCGCAAGGCACGTGCGAAACGTGCGGCCGCATGGGGCAGCACTTTCCGAGGGGTGGCAATCTGCCGCTCTCCCTTTTTTTTATTTTTAGGACAAACCCAACATTCATGCCCAAGAGAGGATTCGAAACCAAACCTCGGAGGGAGCGGTATCGGGAACTGTGGCATGGCGCCTCGACTACCTACCGGTAGCCCCTGTTGGACAAGGGGAGGTAGGAGGACTAATTCCTTCCTCACCACTGTGGCAGCACCGTCGTGTTTACGCCGGAGGAACAGAGAGGGGGAAGCAGTCTAGTGTACACGCCAGTATTCTTATGAGTGGAGTGCTCCCAGCCTGTTACGCGCTGTGTGTTTACTCACAATTAATTTTGCAGAAGACGAAATCTAATTGGGAAATTCTAATGCAATGTTCGATACTGCGGTTACATGTTAAGCCTGAAGCAATTTTGCTAAGCCCTTCAATGGCAGTTTCCGAGTGTTTTATTCTTTCCGCATTATGGAAAAAAATGATCGAACATTACTACAGTCAAACATGTCCAACACCTACAATGGCGAGAAGTATTCCGAATGGGTAAATAAGCTGCGAGTAATTACAAGGGATAAATGCATTGCTAATAAGCTTGGCGTAAGTTGGGTTTCGACGTATTTTTGAAAATTTTTTCTATCCGTTTCTGAGTGATAGTCGGACGTTTTGGTTTTTGAGCCATGAAACACCTGTCTTTGCCTGCATGAACAACAATTAAACTGTGACCGGCACTTTTGTTTGACAATATTACTCGCACACTATCACTTTGCCAACATTTATTTACTGTATAATGCATGTGAATCCATGTTTCATCTTAGTAAACTACTGGTCGCTTTGATTCTGATGAGAAACTGACAAAGTATGGTCTTTTAGGAACAATGCCCTCTCGTCCACACAAAACAAAACGTTAATTTTGACGCCTTCTAAAACGAAAATCCCTAGACAGAACATTGCTTCTAAGGGTTTCCTTGCTAGCTTTGAAGCTCATTTCTGTTGACAAAAGTTGTGCAGTTTTCGCAAAGATCGTATTTCTTTCTATTGTTCGTAATGCCATAGAAATTATCCATATCATCGGTCACATACTTATTGTGAGCTTCTTGCTGCTTCTTGTTGGGAGCTAGTTTGACCGTAGCTTCGCTGTATCTCGTCACGTGACCTAGTTCCGGCACTGCCACGTCACCACTTCGCCTTTCCAGGCAACAGGTATTGTTGCGTTCTCTTCAACGAAAACTACAGAATCCGTTTCGGTAGTTGGCCGAGGGAGTCAAGATTGGTCAGAAGCACTTTCATTGCGTTTCGTAAGAACAGAAGAATTGGTGCGTCCGAATTTCTTGCAACTTGGGATGTAATAGGCAAGTGCTTTTCATGTAACATACAATTAGTATTGCACATGCACGGTTCTCGTAAGTTAGAATTTGTCTCCTTCAAGATTGCAGAATAGGAAAATTTCTTTTTCTTATGATACTTCAAAAATTGGCAAGTCGGCAAACGGGCACGCATCGTCCCTATAGCTAGAATGAAAATAAAGCGAAGGTAAGTGAAGTGATAGGGCGATGACTAATTTGTTACCCCTTATTCCATAATCAGACACGAAAGAAGTGACACGTGGAAATTACGACAGATGTCGTGTGTCAGTTCTTTGAAACGAACAACCACAGTGCAGTGAGTTAATATATGTTGACTAGCATTAATACCTGTCGATGCCCAGGTGTGTATTTGTTACATTATTATGTTACTCCATCTCCTTATTCTTCCCTTGTCCATTGTCTGCCGCCCCACTCATTGACCATTTCACCTACATCTGTTATGAAATTCGGCCTGAAATTCAATTTCACGCGGCTCGATTCTTATGACTTCATCTCCTGAACAGTGTATCCTACAGTAACATAATTTTCCGTTTACGTGCAGTGGAATATTAGGAAACTGTCTGCGAAGTGTGTTGCAAATAAAGTTAGTACACTGACACAACAGTTAGTTTCACGTAATCGTTCTTTACAGGCTGGATCGAAACATGTCTGATGGCAGAAAAAGACTGTCTGGCAGTGAATATAGGAAAAGACGGGCGCTGAAGGAAGATGACGATAAGAAGGAAAAGGATGCACTACAACTATATTTCAAGCCAAAGAGAGAAGGACCTAGAAGCGGCGAGGGTGGAAAAATAGATCCTGAAAGTACAGAAACTAGTGGAGCTACTGTAGCTACATCTTTATCTTCAGGACATGACCAGAAAGTTGACGAACACAGTACTGAGACCACCGCATACAGTAGCAATACTGACGGTGGGCCATCCACAACATGTTCAACAGACCTCGTCTGGACTCAAGACCTGCTTTGTGACGAAAGCTCCGAGATTGAAACATCAGGCAGAACTGAAATTAGGCGACCCGATTCGGAAAATACCGGAAGAACATAAGCCGAGATACTCACCACCGGAGAAGGGATTGAAGGCGAGCCTAAACTGGAAGACACAAATGACTCAGATCCCGGAAGATGGCCGGAAATTATTACCGACTGCATTCGAACGACGTTGGTCATGCGAGGTCCTCCCGAGCGCATTAAGGAAGCTGATGAATGTCCTAAAAACGCGGACAACCGGCGTTTCAGCCCTATGCACTACAGCTATTCTTTGAAGAATTCGGAAGAAGCAGATAGATATTGGTTGGCGTACTCAAAGAGCAAGGATGCTGTGGTCTGCTTTTGTTGCAAACTTTTTTGTCATCTACAGTAAAAATTGCAAAGAACGGTATAAGCGACTGGCGGCACCGTGCTTCGTATCTCGAAAGACACGGAAAGTCTACCGAGCATTTGAATTCACATAAAAAGTGGATCGTGCTTTCCGAGGTACTGAAAAAATCACGAACTGTCGATGCTCACCATCAAAGGCTTCTGAATACTGAAAGCGAACATTGGGAAAATGTTATTGAGTGCTTAAGAGCAATAATTCATTTCCTGGGTCGACAATGTCTGCCTTTGAGAGGAGGTACAGCCTGACAACGGAAACGTCTTGAAACTCGTTGAATTATTCGGAAAGTCCGACACTGTGATGATGGAGCACCTGGACAGAACAAAGCAAGGTGAGAACAAGGGTCATCATTGCGTTGGAAAAGAGACACGGAATGAACTAATTCATCTTATTGGATCATTTATAACCAACAACATTCTATTAATGATGAAATCTGCAAAGTATTACAGTATAGTTATGGACTGCACACCAGATATTTCAAAAGTTGGGCAGATGACAGTTGTGGTACGTTTCGTCCAGAAGACAAGACTCGACGGGGTGTACGATGTCCGAATTCGGAAGCATTTCCTGGGATTTCTTCTAGTGCTAGATTCTTAAAGCTCCACTTTGACGCAGGTCGCACTCAAGTTCTTGGAAGATAAAAAAATCCTATTGTGTAATATGAGAGGGCAAGGATACGACAATGGAGTAAACATGAAAGGAAAGAAGTCTGGTCTCCAGAAAACAATTTCAGGTATCAACAAGAGAGTATTTTATGTATGACTTCTTCCCGTCCTCCGTTAGATGTTCGGATGTCTTGAAGAAGTATCTGCCTAACCTGTCGCTGAAGCCACTGAGCGATACTAGGTGGGAAAGTCGCATCGATGCACTTACTTCCTTGAGGTTTCAAATTTGGGGCGTTTATGATGCACTGGTTCAGATATCAGAAGAATTCGATGGCATGACTGCTCACGAAGCAACGTCACTTGCGAATCAAATAAAAAATCACACCTTTCTCACTTCTCTGGTAATCTGGTACAACGTTCTACTTCACATCGGTATAGTCAGTAAGACACTCCAGACCACTGACGTAAATGTTTCTGAAGCAGTGGAAATGCTTTAAAAGACGAAAGCATATTTTGAGACCTGCAGAACAGAAGAAAACTTTGTGTCTTTCTTGACTGATTCCAAAGAATTCGCTACAGAATTAGTGTTAGAAGATCTAACGTTACCACAGATAAGTGTTTCCCAGCGACGAAGTAAGAAGCCAATACACTTTACCTATGAAGGAAAGGAAGAGACAATAGATGACCCAACAAAACGTTACAAGATTGAATTCTATGATCATCTTTTAGGTATAGTAACCACACCTTTGGATGAGAGATTCAATCAACTGAAATCTTATTGTGATTATTTTGATTTTATCTACGACATTGGCGAGCTGAAGGATGCACCTCCCGACAGCCTGGACAAAAGTGTAGAAACCTCACAGCGATTTTGCAAGATCATGAGTCAAGCGACACATGCTCTGGAGTTGAGGGAAGAACTAAAAGTCCTTCCAACATTGTTGAAACCTGGAATAGGTCCAAAAGAGACTCTGAAGTTTATAGGAAGACACAATTTTTGCGCTAATGTTAACATTGCTCTGAGAATTCTCCTAACACTCCCAGTGACAGTTGCGAGTGGAGAGAAGAGTTTCTCAAAACTGAAACTCATAAAGACATACCTCTGATCAACGATGAGCCAAACTCGTTTGAATGATCTTGCAACAATATCGATTGAGCACCAGCTTGCCGAGGACTTAATCTACACAGATCGTGTGAAAGAGTTTGCAAAAGCAAAAGCCATTTCTATAGTATTTTTTAAAATTTTTATATTATGATCAGTGTTTGGTTATTTACTATGTTGTTTCTTATTTTGTTCAACATTGAATAGTTATTGTAAATATTATTGTACAAACCAAATTATCGTTAAATTGTAAATATATTTTGTTTTCTGTTGAATACATTATCTGTTTACAACCATTCAAAAATGTTTATTTACGTTAACTGTAAGTTCATGTCGTGCGGGATTAGCCGAGAGGTCTGGGGCGCTGCAGTCACGGACTGTGCGCCCGGGTCCTGGCGGAGGTTCGAGTCCTCCTTCGGGCATGGGTGTGTCTGTTTGTCCTTAGGATAATTTAGGTTAAGTATTGTGTAAGCTTAGGGACTGATGACCTTAGCAGTTAAGTCCCATAAGATTTCACACACATTTGCACATTTTTGTAAATTCACAAGGTTTGTTAAAATTAGCTAGATTTCTTCCATCAGGATTGACTCCATTTTTGAGCTGGTGCCCAGCGACTGTTTTGTACAAATCTGTAGAGAATGTCACCAATCAGTCGCAATTTTTGTTTTTATTTTCCAGATCTACATGGATTTCGGGCACAGTGTGGCTATTCTCAATGCTTTGGGTTATGTTTACATCTAACCATCATGCTGAATGTAGCTGTCAACATGACAATTTAAATGTAAGCACATATTAAAAGCTTCGAGACTGACCACTCAGTGGCCGAAACTAGGTAGATCTGAAAAGTAAAAACAAAAATTACGATTGGTTGCTGACATTTCCTACAGGTGAAGTGAGTTCCACAGCCTCAGTTTCAGTTTCAGTGAAAGACAGCACCTTGAAATTTTTGGTTTGGGGGATCTGTAGAACACACTGAGACCTCCCTGGTCCCTGTCCAACCTGTACAGGACGCCTAGCTGTAACACTGAAACGTCATTTGCAGCCAAGTGGACGACAGATCCCGTACTTCCTTCAGAGGAGACAGGCTCTCCAGAAAAGGATAGGACCTAACGTACGTTTGGTACCGGTACCACAGTTACATGACTCATGGGAGCTCTTCCACACAACTATTCGCAGCAGCTGCCAATAGTTTGATGGTAGTCAGGGTGATTTCCAGCTGCTCACAAACGTAATTCAACTCCTTCCACGTTCAAGAATAGCATTCACAGTAGGGCTGCATTTTGAATGGAGCTATGTAGTACAGAGCACTGAACAAATAACTTTAAACTAAGCCCATTGACTATCTTTTACTCTGGGGAGATAATAAATTACTAATTCCCTATAAGAACTGAAGCAAATACACAAAACGAGATTTCTATTAAGGCAACAAAAAAATCTGTAGTAAAATTTACTAGTTTTCTAAAACTTTTCGAGGTTAGTTCTAGTTACTAGCAAACTCTAAAATAGAATTAATTTGCGATAAATGTAGATATTAAATATTCCTCTTTAAGGGAAAGCTAGAAGTAACACAAAATGTTAGTTACATCTGCTACAGTAACTAAATCACAAACGCGATTTATTACAGATTATGCATGGGATAATGGTAACTTCCGATAATTCTCTAAAACGCCCGTTTATTTGCGTTGATATACAATTAAATTCAGAAGTGATCTATTGTTTTGCAATAAATGTGAATCACAACCATTGATCTGTTGCGAAATAAGTTACGTACTCAAAACACTCGTGATGATAACTTAAGAAAATATAGTTTCGTAAGCTTCCGAAAATTCTCAAAAATAACCTGTTTTTCACATCGTAATATTGCTTAGAGATTGGCTGCAGCCTACTATAGCCCGCGTCACCTAGGAAAGTCGCGCATAGAGACAGAGCAGAAAGGAAGCGTGAGGGGGATAAGAACTGCGCATGCACGACAGCAGCGAGTGGGCAAACAAAGTCCACGTTGCTGAACTGTGCTGCTGGGGACAACAGTCGGGCTCGATTGCCTACGGTATAAAGTCTATGAGGGGAATAATAAATGTTAAAACCAATTGCGATCAGTCGTCATTAGAAAAATATTAATTGAAGTTTCGACGACGTTGCGTCCACTGCTCCACAGATTTACTCTGTGTGAATTCTGACTTCCAGCACAAACCGCCTTTTTTTTTTTTTGACAACTGCTTCTACTCGATAGAACTTTTAAAAATGTGTAGGTGTGTGTGTGGATGAGTTTGACTATAGATATGTGTAATCACTGCATGTAAAAAATAATTAGTGGTAGAAAAAACTTAAGTAAAAGACTATCATAAAAGTGGTCAGTAAGTTGTCGTATTTTTCGCCATTAATGGGCATTATGAGTGTAAACAAACGCACTCGACATTACAGTGACAGAACGGATTTATAATCCATCGAACAAGCAAACAATTAACCATCAGCTGCGAATAACATCGTAAACCACTGATATCTTGACAAGTAACAGTTATTGTCATTTTAGGGCTTATCCAATTCATGCCTTGAAAGTGACAGAGGTTTACATTTGGAAATATCGGTCTTCTGACCAATTTATCCAACTGCATTCTTGTGTGTTATTAGAGCATATATCATGGTGGGAGAAACTTAACTCCTCCTTGGGCAATATGTTGAACATTATAGTCTGCATAATTAAAAAGATACGAAGTCCTAATCAAAAAGGCTAGGAATTTCTCATTATTATGTATACAACTGATATGTTGACAAATACATTTTTTAAACCACGAGTCTTTAAAACTAAGAAATATTATTACTTTGTTCCAAAGTCTACATCGTAATAAAATCGTCACTTCTATTAGAGTCTGTTCCTGAACAATCTGATTGTAAATTTATGATGATAGGTTCTAGGCTTATATCCATTATCACTTCCCTGTCAAGTTCTCTCTGAAGCTTTTCAGCATGCCGCACAGACTGTGCCTACATTACAGCTGGGATGTTATCTGTTGCCTCATGCACAAGCGACTCAGTGTATATTATCTTGAATGTTTTGTTTCTTTCTCCCACATAGCCTTAAAACCCTTTGCCCAAATTAATTCCATAGGGCTACACCGACAGTTTGGTGTTTTCTCTGTAACAGCAGAATTACAACTGTCAATGACCAACTTCAAACCAAGTTGTGACAAGAATTGATAAGACATGAACCAGGCGACCAGTCTACCAGTCTGGAGGCCCTAGCCACACGACATTTCCATTTCAATTTGTGAATCACCTCACGAAATTGACAGCGTTCCATTCCGAATGTTAATCACTGCTGTTTTTCTAGGAAGTAAATACAAGTTTATTCTCAAAAGCAAAATCATAAGAAGAGTAAAAATGCAGAATAATTATCCAAGAACCTGTTCCTATGAGAACTTTAAAACTGCCAGTACCATCACTCATTTTCCAGCAGATCTTCCTGGAATGATTATAACTGACCAATTTTTCATCAAGGTAATACACTGTTGAACCATTTCCTTTTCTTGTATCGTTAATCATTGTACGGGATATAGTTTGTGCTGCACCTACACCACATTTTTGAACTAAAAACTCTCTTCTTAACATATCTGGAACCAACATATTTTATAACCTAACCTGGAGATGGGAGAATGGACTGACAGCTGCTGATATCAACACCAGTTGAGCAAGTATGGAGTTTCACAATGCAACACCACATCATGGACAACAGAACCATCAATATGGGTTGCTGTTTTGGGCTGCAAGTGTATGTTCTGGTAAAAGGTGTGAGTCTAATGTTCTTCCATCTCCACGTATTTATGAAATGTGTGGGTGTTGTGTTTTTTTTTTGTAACCGTGTGAAGTGGACATCTTAATGAGACATTCAAATAAATAAGTGCATAATGGCATGGTGCTGACATAACAGTGAGGCAAAATGAAAAGTGTAAAATTTGTTTCATCAAACTGAAAGGATGGCAATGTGCCAATAGTAGTTGTATAGCAGTGTAACTTCTTATAACAAATACTTGGTTAATTTAAAGAATGATAATACGCCATACCAGTTTAAATTCTCATCGGAAAAAAAATTGAATTTAGTGGATGGTAATGTTCTGATAGTTGGTTAGCAGCAGTATAAAATTTTGTAATTCAAACTTGACTAAGTGATAGTGGACTGCTATAGAGTATTCTAGCAGAAATGATAAATTGTAAGTTAATGTAAGACTACTAACAACATAAAGATGCAGAATAATGCAACATTGAAAATTTTTATTATGAAAAGAATAATGTAATTATTGTAGAAAGTGTAACTAAAGATTAATGGTTTTCGTATATAAGCTTATGAACAAATTTATTGATGGTAGCAATTAGTTTTTTTATAACTAGAAAGTAAGTATGTCTATGGTTATATAAATTAATTAATATTCTGAGAATGAAAAAATGCAAAGTGGATTCAAGTTTTGAAAAATAATAACAGATTAGTGGAATGGTATGGCTCTTGAGAGATGATAAATAAAAAATTATAAAAATTTCCTTATTTCCAAAATTGATTGTTGTCTGCAAGAACATTCCAGTTTTTGGAAACATCAGAAATGAGGGGTATGTGCAATATTGCTGGCTTTTAAGCCATCATGTTCAGCTACAAGAAGCCCTTCTTACAACAGTTGAGAAGGCAGCATTGGGAAAATGACATAATGTGGTGTAAGGTAACAGTAACAGATGGTTTGTTTGGTATGGGTTTTGTGACAAGGACCACCTAAATTGTGGGTCTTCTCCACGATTGGCTGCTGTATTCGGAAATAGCGCACCAAAATGATGAACTTCTGTTATTAAAATTAAAAAACTAAACAATGTATTTTCTTGCCTTCCATAAAAAAACACATCTCTCAGTAACAAGCTATAATTCCATTATTTCAAAAGCGGTAATTACCAGCACTGTAATAAACAATTGCTAAACGAAAAGACAGGCGAGATCTTTTAACTTGGATGGGCTGCAAAGTGGTTCAGCTGTATGGCCAGAGCTGGTGCAACAGTCTCAGAAGACAGACGTGTTGTCTGCCTTGGTCAGTGTCGGTTGAGAACTTAATTAGCGATCTCTAGTTACGTAGACATGTAATAGAGAACAATTTAATAGTAACTACACAATTACACTGTTCATTGATTTCTTTATTTTCTATGAAAGTGTGACGTTGCAGATCATTTGTGACACATAAAGTGGATAATAATTGCGCAGTTTCTTATGTTCTGATAGAAAAACGAGTTCTCTAAAAAAAGCGAGTGGAATCCTGTATGAACAAACTAATTGAAGGTATAATTATTTATGCAACATCAGTTCCTCCCTAAGAGTTTATTATAGCCTCAATGGTTTCACGAACTATGTGCTGTTTTCTGAGCAAGGGACTACAACTATAGAACACTGCAGGTTGGTGAACATTAATTAGGACTTATACATTCAACTCAGAGTGGTGGAAGGAAATAGGCACCTCATGTGTATTGCAAACTTAGTACAAATGAGATCAGTGACATTTCACCTGTGTTAACACAGAGTAGGTATGAAGGACAGAAATTGTCAAGGGAAAGTGCTTATCTTACACACACATGTGTGTGTGTATGTGTGTTTGTGTGTGTGTGTGTGTGTGTGTGTGTGTGTGTGTGTGTGTGTGTATGTGTGTGTACATAGTCTTCCTGGAAACAGGTCCATTTCCTCACTCAAGGTATGTGGTGTAGCTATACAATCCTGCAAAGCCAAACAAAAATATTTCTTTCCTAATGAACGCTAGTCGCTGAGGGACGTTTAGATCGTGTATGGCTTTGAGTATGACCCATTGATTCTATATTCAGTCATAGGATGACAGCCGATGTGAGTAGCAACATCACTCAATGATAAGCCATCGTCTCAGTGGGCTATCATTCTGCCACTGTCGAATTTCCACCTGTAGTGACAGACATGTCTCCACCTTACACAATCTTTCTTAAACAACCAACATTCAGGTGTGTTTTCTAAATGATAAACATTCCACGTAACATTCCCTTTCACACAGAATATACACTCCTGGAAATGGAAAAAAGAACACATTGACACCGGTGTGTCAGACCCACCATACTTGATCCGGACACTGCGAGAGGGCTGTACAAGCAATGATCACACGCACGGCACAGCGGACACACCAGGAACCGCGGTGTTGGCCGTCGAATGGCGCTAGCTGCGCAGCATTTGTGCACCGCCGCCGTCAGTGTCAGCCAGTTTGCCGTGGCATACGGAGCTCCATCGCAGTCTTTAACACTGGTAGCATGCCGCGACAGCGTGGACGTGAACCGTATGTGCAGTTGACGGACTTTGAGCGAGGGCGTATAGTGGGCATGCGGGAGGCCGGGTGGACGTACCGCCGAATTGCTCAACACGTGGGGCGTGAGGTCTCCACAGTACATCGATGTTGTCGCCAGTGGTCGGCGGAAGGTGCACGTGCCCGTCGACCTGGGACCGGACCGCAGCGACGCACGGATGCACGCCAAGACCGTAGGATCCTACGCAGTGCCGTAGGGGACCGCACCGCCACTTCCCAGCAAATTAGGGACACTGTTGCTCCTGGGGTATCGGCGAGGACCATTCGCAACCGTCTCCATGAAGCTGGGCTACGGTCCCGCACACCGTTAGGCCGTCTTCCGCTCACGCCCCAACATCGTGCAGCCCGCCTCCAGTGGTGTCGCGACAGGCGTGAATGGAGGGACGAATGGAGACGTGTCGTCTTCAGCGATGAGAGTCGCTTCTGCCTTGGTGCCAATGATGGTCGTATGCGTGTTTGGCGCCGTGCAGGTGAGCGCCACAATCAGGACTGCATACGACCGAGGCACACAGGGCCAACACCCGGCATCATGGTGTGGGGAGCGATGTCCTACACTGGCCGTACACCACTGGTGATCGTCGAGGGGACACTGAATAGTGCACGGTACATCCAAACCGTCATCGAACCCATCGTTCTACCATTCCTAGACCGGCAAGGGAACTTGCTGTTCCAACAGGACAATGCACGTCCGCATGTATCCCGTGCCACCCAACGTGCTCTAGAAGGTGTAAGTCAACTACCCTGGCCAGCAAGATCTCCGGATCTGTCCCCCATTGAGCATGTTTGGGACTGGATGAAGCGTCGTCTCACGCGGTCTGCACGTCCAGCACGAACGCTGGTCCAACTGAGGCGCCAGGTGGAAATGACATGGCAAACCGTTCCACAGGACTACATCCAGCAACTCTACGATCGTCTCCATGGGAGAATAGCAGCCTGCATTGCTGCGAAAGGTGGATATACACTGTACTAGTGCCAACATTGTGCATGCTCTGTTGCCTGTGTCTATGTGCCTGTGGTTCTGTCAGTGTGATCATGTGATGTATCTGACCCCAGGAATGTGTCAATAAAGTTTCCCCTTCCTGGGACAATGAATTCACGGTGTTCTTATTTCAATTTCCAGGAGTGTAGATGGAATTTCTCCTAACTGCTCTGTGTGACTGTCCTCAAGTTCTAAAAATTTGCATATCCATGTCAATTTGATGTTTGTTGGGTGCTACCTTCTTGGTGTTGCAATTTCGGTGGACCACAGTCTAATCGTCATACTAGTCAGAGGCGCTTTACTTGATGGAAAATAGCGAGACTGCGTAAATTTATGTAACATCTGTGAGAGAAATTCCGTTGTGTGGGAGTGTGCTGACAGTCAATCCGTTGAATGTGCATCTATTTCGAACAACTTCCAACTGAAGATAAGATTTACATATAACAGTTTGGGCCATTATCACCGTATTATACAGGGTGAAGAAAAAATGGTGCACTTCCAATTTAGCAAGTGATTTCTCATCTCAGACAAATGTGTACCTAGCAAAACGTACTTCCAAAATGTTTGGTGGGAATGCGATCAGAAAAAGCACTGGTAATGGAACATTCTTATCGGGCTGGCGCCTTTGGGAATAGTGTGCAGCACATGCATGTGCAACAGTAGAGCTTATCAGATGCACCTAGCGCCAAAAGCATATCGACATATTCATTGTTTATGAAGCCACCTTATTTGAAGTTCACAGGACCAGTTATTGTTGTGCTCTGGGTGATTAGTAGACACATGCATGTAGTCCAGTAAATCACACTCAAATGACAGGCAACTGTCATGCGACAAAATGGTGTCTTTCTTATAAATTACAAGAACTATCGAACAGATGTCAAGAGGAGCCTGTAAACGAATCGAACCGTCGCTGCATAGTGGATTTGGATTTGATGTCTTACTAGCCTGCTCACTGAGCTACAACAGCTGCTATGGTGTTGTGTGGGCAATATACATTTTCCGCTGTTAATTTCAATGCACTGCATGCTGCGACAGTGTTGCTAATTCCTCTTTTTCATACATGTGTTTTCAAAATGCACCTGATCTGATTTTGCTAGATAAACTTTTATCTTGAATCTGTATGAGGAATCGCGATCTGACTTTTATCTTGAAATAGTCAAATCGGAAACTGTAACACTAGTACACTATAACAGTGCCTGTGATGTGGAGAGTAAATATATCCAATTAAAATTTTAGATTTCCTAAGGATGAACAAAGATTTAACGTATGCCACCAAAAAATAAAAACCGAAAAAATTCGTCTCTACAAATATTTCAGTGTGTCGTCAATCGCAATTGCAACACATCATAACTTCGAATTCGATATTTTTTGGGGGGGAATCTTTCACTTTGGCAGACAAGAAAGTCGTTTCTCAATTCCATCACAGCACAAATTATTAAAACAGACTCTCAGAAATAAGGTCAAGTGTAGCACAAAATCTACCAAATTGCGTGATTATCCCTTCTTTCACTATAACAACAAAAATTGCGACATCTGAGCTGTGTCACTTGAAACAAACAAGCAAAATTCCCCCACATTTATCTCCTCCAAGCTTCAATCCAAGTTCATACCAGGTATCGATTGCTATTATTATTAAGATGTTATGATGTTCCAAATCCACAGTTTTTTTTAATGTGATACTTCTGTACTAGTGATGTAATAACATTCAGCACATACAGAACGCTTATGGGCAAACTTTATACACTTTTCCATAGTCATGTGACTTTGCAGTATGTTGGTGATAACAATTCTGTTGTGGGCATCTGAAGAATCACTCTATATTCTTACTCTATGGTCCATCATCGAGTTTCAGGAAAACAACTGTTTAAAAAACTAGTTATATTCACAACTGTCTATCAATACCTTTTTATGAAGGCACTTGTAAAGAATCAGGCACAATTTCAAAAATTATTTAGTAGTCATAGCATTCATAAGTATAACACTAAGAACAGAAATAGTATACCCTATCTACAGTGTAATATGCCTGCTGCACAGGAAGATGTGAAGTATGCAGCCATTAAAATATTTGATCAACTCCTTTGTGAATTAAAGGTGATCACAGGTAACGAAAATTTTACAACAAATTGTAATAATTTCTAATTGTCACTTCTTCCTACTCCATAAATAAATTTTTGAATAGAGTGCATCTGTTTGTGGTTGGGTTACATATATCAGATTTCATTGTATATTTTAAAAAATCCAATTATCTACATGATCAAATAGTCGCTATGTTTTCACAGAGAGTACTTTATTCATAAATCTACCGATACAAGCCACATGATAGCAAGTTGTCACGAATGTGATAAAAAATTAATTAATTCATTCATTAATCTGTGGAAAGAAAACTTGTGTTATAGTGACACATTCCACATCATTACGAACCGTCGTATTCAAGACCTATGAAACAGGGTTTAATGAATGTATGTATGTAGAACATGAAAAAAACTACACCTTTTTCCTCTAGCCTAAGCCTATTCGCTGTGTATTACCTTGTTGGATGTTGCGTTTCTCATCTGATAAAATTGCTGTGAGTCATAAGGATTTTGATGATTTTACTGTGTAAGCGACTGTCAGAGAACGTTAAGTCTCATGGTAATTCACAATGACGCTCTCTTATAACGTCTCTATTGCAATGCTTTTTCTGCATCACTCCATTTACAGTAAACAATGTATGATTTCCACAACATAATTTTCAAAAACTGAAAAAATATTTCTTTGGCACTTTCTTTCTTATTTCTGGGCAGAGGATCCTATGACAGGTGATGATCTGTAAGGTCTCTTCACTTGTAGTATTCATGTAGACTAGAACACCCTGGAGTTTTCTTTTCTGTTCACTCCAGATATGAAAGAGTAAACCACAAAAAGAGCAATAACCGTTGGTAGCTGCACACTGCCATGTTATAATTTGTCTGTGACGTTAGGACTTTGAAAATCTGTTGTTATATTGTACTTGGGCATCCAAATTCCGTAACATGCGGTATCCATTGTTCCTATATCTGCTTTGTAACGCTCAAGCACAAATAACCTCCATGTATACTTTCCCCTCTGTGTCCTAACGAAAAACGAAAAACCCAAGATTCTGAACACAGCATCTGAAAAAGCGTCGTCAAGACCTAATAAAAACGTCAAGATCGCTACTGGGTTCCCAAACAGGAATAAACAAAGCTCAGAATAATACTATTCTTTATTACAGCAGTCGCACCCCAGTTACAACGTGTTATAGATTTACTTTTCAAGACCACTATTTATATTTTACGCTAACTGTATACACTAAATGAGCTAAGCCACGAATTGTTCGTAGGTGCAGAAAACAAACACCATTGTAGCAAGCTGAAGATCCACAACATTTAATGAGTGTTGTGCACCACTATACTCAAACCTATCCACCAGCTTATAAGTGTCAATAATAAAGTTTTGGGGGTCCACTGCTCATGAGTGTCTATGACAAAGTGTATTTTTTTGAAAGGTATCGACTCCACACTGTTTAATCTAGCAAATCAAGGGCCAGTACCTGCCTCTACAATACTTTAGATTTTAATGTCATTCTACTCTAGCATTTAAAGTCATTCTATAGTTATTGTAAATAACCTTTCCAGATGATTTGGTGGGAGACAGACTCTCTTCACCAATATGTCTTGAATTTAAGAATTAGTTAGTAAAAGATATAAACAATTTAAATGCAGGCTGTGATTCAAGGGCGCCCATACCCAGGGGCAAGAACTGTCTTCACCCTCCCTCTCCCCCACTCCTAGATCTTAGGGAAAGGAGAAATTACCGTGTGGTCAGGTATTTTTCTTTCAAGAAAATGATTTAAAAGTCAGTATTACACAGCTTTATAACAGGGTCGAAAGTGCAACTTTTTTACAGCTACTTAAAAGTTCCCATTGGTCTTCCAAAACATTAAAAAAACTCTGTACAAACAGGTCCATCCCCCCAACCCCACCCCACTACAAACTATCGTACAGGTGCCCTTGCTGTGATTCGTTGACTCCGTTTTTGGGCAGACTCCAGTATTTTTTTAGGGGTGTGTGGCTGACTGCGCCATTGCCTGATCCACCAGGTGGTCAACAGTTTTTGCCTGGTGCCATCCCTTTGGCAGAACCCTGCTTGTTGCATTCTATGCATCCTCCACGGAAGGCTGTTGACTCTGTTAATATCCCCATCAAGCCTGTCTTGCCATTATCAGCTCCAGTAGGCCTCACGTCATGTTTCATTGTAATCACAGCACCTGACACTAAACTGGCTGACTCCTTATCTATATGCTCCGTTCCATTACAGCATTGAACGTATACCAATAACAAAAACCAGTCAGTGCAAAACCAAAGCAAGGTTGTTGTCTCCACAGCAGTACTATGATGGACTGAACACTTCTTACAACACAGAACAAGTGCCATTGCTGTCTGCAGGCTGATTTATATCCATATAAGCGATGTAGCTCATGTCACTTGCTGTCCCATCTTTGTAGTTAGGCACAGTGACTTTTCTGCTTGCAACTTTCAGCGTCCTTACGTCACCCCTGCTATCGATACTCAATGTAGGCAGGAATACTAAATCCCTTTCCTCTTTAATACGTTCATAGGACTGACGATCGCTGTGTTTATGCTGGTGCCAGTGAGGAAGGGCATAAGGAGTGGTTGATTTCCGTGCAACAGGATTGCCTTTTCTGGAATGACCAATTCTGATAGCTGAGCATGGTCCTGGAAGATGGCAGAGTTGGCAGCGTAAGAGGCAGAGAGCTGGGATGGTGCAACAGGATCTAGGAGGGGTGCTAAAGTGAGTGTGATTCCATATCAACAGGCTTCCACATTCTAGCCCATTTTACTGCATGTTTATGAGAGGGCTAGTGTAAGTACAGGTTGTTCTGGTTAGTGGGCAGCGAATGAGGCCCATGCTTACAGCTGTCGGTCCAAGGGACGTTTGTATGTGTGCCAGGTCACTGTGTCAGAGGTGGCAGTGGTAGGGTTTTCGTTTGTTGTGGCTAGAGGAGGTTATGGTGACAGGTCATGAGATAGTGACAGAATTCAATGTCGCAATGCTGATTCCCTCTATGGGCTACAATGACTCATTTTGTCTCCTCTCCCCCCTCAAGCACACTCACTTAGTCACATTTACTCTGTGTGTAGGTAGATCGGTACTAGGCTGCACACACTGCACAGGGTGCAAATCGTCTATCAGGTTTCAGTGCCAAGGCATATGTGATATTTCGACTGGACTGGTACTACCAGGAGTGGCTCTATAGATTCATAGAAAACTACATAGATCTTCCGCCAGAACCGTCAGCATGGCCTTACACAGTTAAGTTTTGAATGTCCTGAGAATCCACTAGCAATCCGAGTTGGAGGTTGGGTGGAAGCGGACGGTGACCTGGTGTCCAATGCCATAACAACTAAAGGCCTTGAATTGTGGCAGTGTAAATTAGGGACTACCATTATGTGGACACACCCCTGATTACAAATATTGGCACACGAAGTCATATGGGTAACTGATGATGGCATCTGGACGACAAAAGGAAAGTAGGAGAGAGCTTACACCACAAACAACCACATAGGTCCCTGAAATGACCAGGCAAGATCGACATGTCTATCGTGTGGGTGATGCAGCCATGGCCATGGAAGAAAATGCCATGCAGCGACGATTTAGTTCAGGGAGCAAGCATGACAGGAGAAGTAGGCACGTTGAATTGCAGCATCAATACCACACCAATAGTCACGTGTCAAACCAATGCCTTCATGTGCTCCTAATGTGAGGCATCAAGTAGCTGAAGGTTGCAGGGCTAGATGGAGGTTGGAATGAGACCCTGGAATTTAGATTTGTCTGAAGCTATTATTAAAATTCTGTTTGTTGCATTGAGCATGTCCAACATTGTAGTAGTAGTAGTAGCTTTATTCATCTGTAGATCTCTTTTTACAAGGACATAGGACATGTCAAAGCATTCACAAATTTAGATCAATTTAAAATAAGCTAATTTGTATGCACATTTATTTACATACTTCTAGTTAGAGACACCCCCCTCCCCCATAAACCATGGACCTTTCCATTGGTGGGGAGGCTTTCGTGCCTCAGCAATACAGACGGCTGTACCATAGGTGCAACCACAAAGGGGGGGTATCTGTTGAGAGGCCAGACAAATGTGTGGTTCCTGAAGAGAGGCAACAGCCTTTTCAGTAGTTGCAGGGGCAACAGTCTGGATGATTGACTGATCTGGCCTTGTAACACTAACCAAAACGGCCTTGCTGTGCTGGTACCGCGAATGGCTGAAAGCAAGGGGAAACTACAGCTGTCATTTTTCCTGAGGGCATGCAGCTTTACTGTATGGTTAAATGATGATGACGTCCTCTTGGGTAAAATATTCCGGAGGCAAAATAGTCCCTCATTCGGATCTCCGGGTGGGGACTACTCAAGAGGACGTCATTATCAGGAAAAAGAAAACTGGCGTTCTACGGATCAGAGCTTGGAATGTCAGATCCCTTAATCGGGCAGGTAGGTTAGAAAATTTAAAAAGGGAAATGGATAGGTTAAATTTAGATATCGTGGGAATTAGTGAAGTCTGGTGGCAGGAGGAACAAGACTTTTGGTCAGGTGAATACAGGGTTATAAATACAAAATCAAATAGGGGTAATGCAGAAGTAGGTTTAATAATGAATAAAAATAGGAATACGGGTAAGCTACTACAAACAGCATAGTGAATGCATTATTGTGGCCAAGATAGACATGAAGCGCAAGCCCACTACAGTAGTACAAGTTTATATGGCAACTAGCTCTGCAGATGATGAAGAAATTGATGAAATGTATGATGAGATAAAAGAAATTACTCAGGTAGTGAATGGAGACGAAAATTTAATAGTCATGGGAGACTGGAATTCGAGAGTAGGAAAAGGGAGAGAAGGAAGCAAATTGGGCGAATATGGATTGGGGGGAAGAAACGAAAGAGGAAGCCACATTGTAGAATTTTGCACAGAGCATAACTTAATCATAGCTAACACTTGGTTCAAGAATCATGAAAGAAGGTTGTATACCTGGAAGAATCCTGGAGACACTAGAAGGTTTCAGATAGATTATATAATGGTAAGACAGAGATTTAGGAACCAGGTTTTAAATTGTAAGACATTTCCAGGGGCAGATGTGGACTCTGACCACAATCTATTGGTTATGAACTGTAGATTAAAACTGAAGAAACTGCAAAAAGGTGGGAATTTAAGGAGATGGGACCTGGATAAACTGAAAGAACCAGAGATTGTACAGAGTTCCAGGGAGAGCATAAGGGAACAATTGACAGGAATGGGGGAAAGAAGTACAGTAGAAGATGAATGGGTACCTCTAAGGGATGAAGTAGTGAAGGCAGCAGAGGATCTAGTAGGTAAAAAGACGAGGGCTGGTAGATATCCTTGGGTAACAGGAGAAATATTGAATTTAATTGATGAAAGGAGAAAATATAAAAATGCAGTAAATGAAGCAGGCAAAAAGGAATACAAAAGTCTCAAAAATGGGATGGACTGGAAGTGCAAAATGGCTAAGCAGGGATGGCTAGAGGACAAATGTAAGGATGTAGAGGCTTATCTCACTAGGGGTAAGATAGATACTGCCTACAGGAAAATTAAAGAGACCTTTGGAGAAAAGAGAACCACTTGTATGAACATCAAGAGCTCAGATGGAAACCCAGTTCTAAGCAAAGAAGGGAAAGCAGAAAGGTGGAAGGAGCATATAGAGGGTCTATACAAGGGCGATGTACTTCAGGGCAATATTATGGAAATGGAAGAGGATGTAGAAGAAGATGAAATGGGAGATACGATACTGCGTGGAGAGTTTGACAGAGCACTGAAAGACCTGAGTCGAAACAAGGCCCCGGGAGTAGACAACATTCCATTAGAACTACTGATGGCCTTGGGAGAGCCAGTCATGACAAAACTCTACCATCTGGTGAGCAAGATGTATGAGACAGGCGAAATACCGTCAGACTTCAAGAAGAATATAATAATTCCAATCCCAAAGAAAGCAGGTGTTGATAGATTTGAAAATTACTGAACTATCAGTTTAATAAGTCACGGCTACAAAATACTAACACGAATTCTTTACAGACGAATGGAAAAACTGGTAGAAGCCGACCTCGAGGAAGATCAGTTTGGATTCTGTAGAAATATTGGAACACGTGAGGCAATACTGACCTTACGACTTATCTTAGAAGAAAGGTTAAGGAAAGGCAAACCTACATTTCTAGCATTAGTGGACTTAGAGAAAGCTTTTGACGATGTTGACTGGAATACTCTCTTTCAAATTTTAAAGGTGGCAGGGGTAAAATACAGGGAGCGAAAGACTATTTACAGTTTGTACAGAAACCAGATGGCAGTTATAAAAGTCGAGGACATGAAAGAGAAACAGTGGTTGGGAATGGAGTGAGACAGGGGTGTAGCCTCTCCCTGGTGTTATTCAATCTGTATATTGAGCAAGCAGTAAAGGAAACAAAAGAAAAATTCGGAGTAAGTATTAAAATCCATGGAGAAGAAATAAAAGCTTTGAGGTTCGCCGATGACATTGTAATTCTATCAGAGACAGCAAAGGACTTGGAAGAGCAGTTGAACCGAATGGACAGTGTCTTGAAAGGAGGATATAAGATGAACATTAACAAAAGCAAAACGAGGATAATGGAATGTAGCAGAATTAAATCGGGTGATGCTGAGGGAATTAGATTAGGAAATGAGACACTTAAAGTAGTAAAGGAGTTTTGCTATTTGGGGAGCAAAATAACTGATGATGATCGAAGTAGAGAAGATATAAAATGAAGACTGGCAATGGCAAGGAATGCGTTTCTGAAGAAGATAAATTTGTTAACATCGAGTATAGATTTAAGTGTCAGGAAGTCGTTTCTGAAAGTATTTGTATGGAGTGTAGCCATGTATGGAAGTGAAACATGGATGTTTGTAGTGAATAGTTTGGGCTAGAACAGAATACAAGCTTTCGAAATGTGGTGCTACAGAAGAATGATGAAGATTAGATGGGTAGATCACATAACTAATGATGAAGTATTGAATAGAATCGGAGAGAAGAGAAGTTTGTGACACAACTTGACAAAAAGAAGGAAGCGGTTAGTAGGACATGTTCTGAGGCATCAAGGGATCACAAATTTAGCATTGGAGGGCAGCGTGGAGGGTAAAAATCGTAGAGGGAGACCAAGAGATGAATACACTAAGCAGATTCAGAAGGATGTAGGTTGCAGTAAGTACTGGGAGATGAAGAAGCTTGCACAGGATAAGGTAGCATGGAGGGCTGCATCAAACCAGTCTCTGGACTGAAGACCACAACAACAACAACATTTAGAGACAATCATTAGATTTACTCATGGTATACAATAGTTCTTTTTACAAATAGCTTATTAAATAATGTAATGCGACATTCTTCACTCATATCTCACTATCAGTCACTGCACACACTGTACACACTTTGTTTCATAACACTTCAAACACACACACACACACACACACACACACACACACACACACACACACACACTGGTGATCTCTGGACCATTTTCTGTGCCGCAACTTCCCATTTGTTATCCTGAAAAGCTGAGTCAGCATCACTCTATAATGAGTGAGATTTTGAGCTCAGAAAGAGGAAGAGGTGTTAGTATTATGCCATGCTTATCTTGGGGCTAAGTAATTATACAAAGGAAAAAAATAGAGAGAAGGTGTTATGTGGAGTGATGGATATTTTATAATCATTATTATTATTATTTATTTGTATAACAAATTTTATCAAACCCCTACTCTGCTTTAGCTAAGTAATCATTCAATCTATAAAATGTATCGCATAACAGGTACATTTTAGTTGCTTTTTCAAATATGTGTATTTCTGCAATTTCTTTAATCTCTTTTAATTTATTGTACAGTTTTATTCCTTGGTAGAAAATGGTTTTTGAGTTTTATGTTCATTCTTTCTTGGCAGATGTAAGTTGAGTCTGTCTCTTGTTGCATGGTCATGGACAGAGCTGTTTGTGCAGTAGTTACCAAAGTTATTTTTGATGTGTACAACTGACTGGTTGTCTGTGTTCTGAACAGATCTTTACAATGAGCTCAACTGGTATTTTTGGTTATTATTCTTATGGCTCTTTTCTGACCTTTTTTCTGCCTCCATCTCATTACACACCATTGTTACATTAAAAAAAAACAGTATAGAAATATTTTCGTTGATGGAAGCTAAAAAGGAGGTAGGATAATCTAGCATACCCATCAGGTGCCAGGAGATCTTAGAGCACGAGAACAGCCTAGTGTGTGGAAGCTGTATTGTGCCAGAGTATAGAGAGACAGCAGTGATTCAGCTACAAGGCTGGGCGCAAAAAAGTGTATGTTTCATTATTTGTATTTAATGTTTAAATATTAATGTGCATCTCCAACTGAGCATGCTGATGTTACTTGCACTGCGAGCTTGTTATCAATAATTTCTATAATCACAACTTTCAGTTACTATTGATTGTCACTGGCAGACACCAAGAACCAGTCACAACCATGGCCTCATCAGGCAGATACCAAACTTTTAAAATAGCTCACTACTAATCCACTATGTTTCCAAGGAGGTAATACATGAATCGGTGTAAAATTTGATCTTGTTAAAGATGGAATAACTTATTATAACTTATTAAACTTGCCTTAGATGATGAGTTTGTGTGGTCCTGTGTTAATCCTACTAGTCAATGTTCAGTTTCTGGGGAGGCAACAAACAGTTTATTGTATGCAATGCGATTTTACGTAAAGAGGGATCAAATATAAGTGCGATCTTGTATGAATTCTAAGATTTTGTTGTCACTTTTTATGGTACTTTGATAATAATTAGTATCCAAAGAACTTTGCTATGAGTGTTAACAGTAGACTGGCTCTCGTAATTGATTCTATCAATAAACCAAAAGTCAGGTGTCATCCAAATATTTCGTAATTTCATTTTCTAGATGCAATGAATTTTTTCGACTTGCCGCTTGGTATATACTCTTTATTGCATCCATGTTATCTCGTATGGCCACAGAGAAGAATCAAATCAGAATGATGGCTATGAATCATCTTTATGAGGCAAGACGTAAGGAAGTTACTCACCAGTTGTACAAGAAAAAGTGGGCTTGGATATGACACTCAGAAATCCACTGTGTTTGTTGCACCTGCCATATGTGTTTGGTGGGAAGTTCCACATTCAGGAACCAACTGTGTACCATATCAGTGATACAATTTGCAGTTTCCATGAAACTGCTAATAGTTTGAACACTGAATGCTTTGTTGTTGTTGTTGTGGTCTTCAGTCCTGAGACTGGTTTGATGCAGCTCTCCATGCTACTCTATCCTGTGCAAGCTTTTTCATCTCCCAGTACCTACTGCAACCTACATCCTTCTGAATCTGCTTAGTGTATTCATCTCTTGGTCTCCCTCTACGATTTTTACCTTCCACGCTGCCCTCCAATACTAAATTGGTGATCCCTTGATGCCTCAGAACATGTCCTACCAACCGATCCCTTCTTCTGGTCAAGTTGTGCCACAAACTTCTCTTCTCCCCAATCCTATTCAATACTTCCTCATTAGTTATGTGATCTACCCATCTAATCTTCAGCATTCTTCTGTAGCACCACATTTCGAAAGCTTCTATTCTCTTCTTGTCCAAACTATTTATCGTCCATGTTTCACTTCCATACATGGCTACACTCCATACGAATACTTTCAGAAATGACTTCCTGACACTTAAATCTATACTCGATGTTAACAAATTTCTCTTCTTCAGAAACGCTTTCCTTGCCATTGCCAGCCTACATTTTATATCCTCTCTACTTCGATCATCATCAGTTATTTTGCTCCCCAAATAGCAAAACTCCTTTACTACTTTAAGTGCCTCATTTCCTAATCTAATTCCCTCAGCATCACCCGACTTGATTAGACTACATTCCATTATCCTTGTTTTGCTTTTGTTGATGTTCATCTTATATCCTCCTTTCAAGACACTGTCCATTCCATTCAACTGCTCTTCCAAGTCCTTTGCTGTCTCTGACAGAATTACAATGTCATCGGCGAACCTCAAAGTTTTTATTTCTTCTCCATGAATTTTAATACCTACTCCGAATTTTTCTTTTGTTTCCTTTACTGCTTGCTCAATATACAGATTGAACAACATCGGGGAGAGGCTACAACCCTGTCTTACTCCCTTCCCAACCACTGCTTCCCTTTCATGTCCCTCGACTCTTATAACTGCCATCTGCTTTCTGTACAAATTGTAAATAGCCTTTCGCTCCCTGTATTTTACCCCTGCCACCTTTAGAATTTGAAAGAGAGTATTCCAGTCAACATTGTCAAAAGCTTTCTCTAAGTCTACAAATGCTAGAAACGTAGGTTTGCCATTCCTTAATCTTTCTTCTAAGATAAGTCGTAAGGTCAGTATTGCCTCACGTGTTCCAGTGTTTCTATGGAATCCAAACTGATCTTCCCCGAGGTTGGCTTCTACTAGTTTTTCCATTCGTCTGTAAAGAATTCGTGTTAGTATTTTGCAGCTGTGACTTATTAAGCTGATAGTTCGGTAATTTTCACATCTGTCAACACCTGCTTTCTTTGGGATTGGAATTATTAT
Source organism: Schistocerca piceifrons (assembly GCF_021461385.2). Classification (NCBI taxonomy): domain Eukaryota; kingdom Metazoa; phylum Arthropoda; class Insecta; order Orthoptera; family Acrididae; genus Schistocerca; species Schistocerca piceifrons. The sequence continues at coordinate 328,259,488 of NC_060141.1, forward strand.
ATTCTTCTTGAAGTCTGAGGGTATTTCGCCTGTTTCATACATCTTGCTCACCAGATGGTAGAGTTTTGTCAGGACTGGCTCTCCCACGGCCGTCAGTAGTTCCAATGGAATATTGTCTACTCCGGGGGCCTTGTTTCGACTCAGGTCTTTCAGTGCTCTGTCAAACTCTCCACGCAGTATCTTATCTCCCATTTCATCTTCATCTACATCCTCTTCCATTTCCATAATATTGTCCTCAAGTACATCGCCCTTGTATAGACCCTCTATATACTCCTTCCACCTTTCTGCTTTCCCTTCTTTGCTTAGAACTGGGTTTCCATCTGAGCTCTTGATATTCATACAAGTCGTTCTCTTATCTCCAAAGGTCTCTTTAATTTTCCTGTAGGCGGTATCTATCTTACCCCTAGTGAGATAAGCCTCTACATCCTTACATTTGTCCTCTAGCCATCCCTGCTTAGCCATTTTGCACTTCCTGTCGATCTCATTTTTGAGACGTTTGTATTCCTTTTTGCCTGTTTCACTTACTGCATTTTTATATTTTCTCCTTTCATCAATTAAATTCAATATTTCTTCTGTTACCCAAGGATTTCTACTAGCCCTAGTCTTTTTACCTACTAGATCCTCTGCTGCCTTCACTACTTCATCCCTCAAAGCTACCCATTCTTCTTCTACTGTATTTATTTCCCCCATTCCTGTCAATTGCTCCCTTATGCGCTCCCTGAATCTCTGTACAACCTCTGGTTCTTTTAGTTTATCCAGGTCCCATCTCCTTAAATTCCCACCTTTTTGCAGTTTCTTCAGTTTTAATCTACAGGTCATAACCAATAGATTGTGGTCAGAGTCCACATCTGCCGCAGGATATGTCTTACAATTTAAAACCTGGTTCCTAAATCTCTGTCTTACCATTATATAATCTATCTGATACCTTTTAGTATCTCCAGGGTTCTTCCATGTATACAACCTTCTTTCATGATTCTTAAACCAAGTGTTAGTTATGATTATGTTGTGCTCTGTGCAAAATTCGACCAGGCGGCTTCCTCTTTCATTTCTGTCCCCCAATCCATGTTCACCTACTATGTTTCCTTCTCTCCCTTTTCCTACTGACGAATTCCAGTCACCCATGACTATTAAATTTTCGTCTCCCTTCACTACCTGAATAATTTCTTTTATTTCATCATACATTTCTTCAATTTCTTCGTCATCTGCAGAGCTAGTTGGCATATAAACTTGTACTACTGTAGTAGGCGTGGGCTTCGTATCTATCTTGGCCACAATAATGCGTTCACTATGCTGTTTGTAGTAGCTTTATTAATTAAAAATGAAATTTTCTACAACCTTCATACTCGTTACAGTCTCTTGTACTTAACTCATTTAATGGTTAAGTGCTTTATGCTGCTTGGGGTATAAACTTAGCATAGTAGTTCATTTTACTAAGAAAAGATTGCAGTTGTTACAGGTCAGTGGATGCTAACAAGTGTGTTATTGTGTAGACTTTGTCATGCATAGATGTGATACCTGATGAGATAAGATTGTGCCTCAGGTATTTAGTACTGGTGGGATGGCGGGGGGGGGGGGGGGGGGGAGGGCAAAAAACCTATATGTATCATCGATCTGACAACGTAGACTATTTTTGAGATCTGTTTGAAAAGTGGTTCGTGGTTCATAAAATATCCCTCTTGTGATGACCCTGTTGTATCCCTGTTGTAATAATACCTTCTAACTAGTTATCACAATATAGAATAATATGAATAAATTGCTTCGAAAGTTTCTGAAATAGAATTGGTGGCTACAACATTAAATGGTAAGTGATTATACTATATACTAGAATATCTTGAATCGAATATTTGAGACCAGCAGCTATTTTGATTTGTCATCTAATCAGAGCTGTAAATGTCAGTCTTTAAATAAATTTTTGAATAATAATGTCCTCTGACTACTTTTGCTTACAAATCCTCTGGCTGTGCCATAGGGTAGAGAGTATTATATGAATGAGCATTGACAGTTGCTTTAACATTGGCAAAAATGGATACAGGCTGATCAGTCTTTTTATGCCAACCATTGGCGTCGACCATTGACCATGTGATAGTGAGAAAATTACGCGTAATTGCTGGAAGTATATTATCTCAGTCTGAATAGCATTTCTATCAGAAATCGACCTAAGGAGAAATCTACAAAATGATTTCATATATATGTGATCAATAAAATGTTTTTACAACCCAGTAATGCTTAGAAAATCTCCTTCGATGTAGCACAGTGAGAATCAAGATCATTGCCTATAGCTTATGTCGTCCACAACTTTGAAACCGTATGCTGTAAAGACATCTAAGTCAAAAATGTTAACAACGTTAGTCGAATTTACAACAACAGTAGTATGTATTCAACGTCTTTATACTCAGGTGCAAGCCACAGTTCATCGAAGAGAGGGACTGTCTTTTTGGAGTAAGACACAGCTCACAGCTGAGCATCTTTTAGCAGAGGCAAGCCAAGCCACCGATATATGTCGTCATTGATAAATGACATGACAACACCAATGTCCAGCAGAAATCCACTGATTGGATGGAAAGTATGAGAGCCTATGCCAGTTTCTGAGGTGCTTGCTTGACTGACTGCCAGCTGATGTGACCAAGTGGAGAGATGCATCTTCATTCGGCCATTGATGCCTGCATCTAATTCTGTCTACAGTTTTCACGAATACCAGGTGACCAAATGTTGGAGTATCGCGGAAATACTTTGGGACACTTGAATGGAGATGAGCTGGGATGTTGAACAACCATTTTCACCCTATTGGATCATAATTTCTCTTATAAAATGTCCCTTTTGTTTATTGGAATTCTTCTTCTGTCGGTTCATCCTTCATCAAGGCCTTGATAGTTTTCAACATTGCTGTATCTTCCCTTTGTTTAGAAGCAATCTCAATTACTTAGTGGTGACTGAGATTTCATCCACAGTGCGGCGTTGCTCTTAAGGGTTCCTTGAAAGACAGTCGGTATCGTTATGTTTGCATCCACTTTTGTTCTCTACTGTGAAACTGTACTCCTGTCGCCTCAGCGCCCATAGCGCCAGTCGACCTGACCGATCCGTCAGACTAGTCAGTCAGCATAGAGAGTGGTGATTCATCACAGCTGTGAATGGTTTGCCAAACAAATATGGCCAGAATTTGTCAGTGACCCAGACAACTGCAAGGCACGTTTACTTGTCGTAGAGTCGTTCATCTTGGACTTGGAGAATGCTCTGGAAACATAAACTGCAACCTTTATGACACCTTCCTGAATTTGTACTAGAACTGCATCCATCCCATAGCCGCTAGAATTCTCGTCATACAGTGAAAGGACTGGACAAGATTTTAGGACCTCCTTAAGGACAAGAAAAAATCTTTCTCGGTCTTTTTCTAAGGAAATTTTGCATCTCTCTGCAGTAGTTCTTGCAAGGCTCGTACCTTGGTACAGAAGTCATTTATGAATCGCCAGTAGTGCGAGCACATTCTGAGAGGACTTCTCACCGCACTAATGTATCGCGGAGTCGGAAAAATCTGTGACTGCTTTTATTTTCTTTGGATTGGTATCACTTCCATTGCCATTCAGTAGGTACCTTAAGATTATTTTTTCTTGGGCGACAAGGAGGCACTTTTTCAGATCCAAACAGAGGCCTGCAGGTTGAACACACTTCGGCACAGTTGTCACGTGGCTTAGATGTTCTTCAATGTCTTCAAAAAATGAGAACCTCATGCAGATAGTAAAGACACATAGTATATTCAAGGTGCCAAGGCGGTTGTCCATCATATGTTCGAAGCTGACTGGAGTGCTACGCAGTCTAAACGGCATAAATTTGAACTCATAGAGACTGTTAGGTGTTATGAAGACTGCAGCAGCCTGCCTGCACGTTCATATTTGAAAAATACTTTACTCCTTTAAGAAGTCTAGGGTGTCTTCAGTGAGTGGCAATGGGTAGAAATCTCTTTTCGTGGTTTTATTCAGTCGTCGGTAATCGACGCAGAAACGTCATCTGTTATCCTTCTTCTGCATACAGACCACGGGGGGAGACCAAGTACTTTTTGTATGTTGTTATGTAGGTGTTGCACACTACAAGAAGAGAGTAAGAAGAGAGATGTGCTCAGGTAACGAAGAACAGACGTAGAGAATAGACCCCAACTTTAGGTTCTGAATAGCAACTGAACAGCCTTTTGAACGAAGGTTACCAAAAGAGCATCCTGATCTGATGCTCAATACGGTTCTTGAAGTACAATTGAGTACACCGTCCGTTACCGTCAGAAACAGGTCCATATCTGGTGCATTATCGAAGTCTTGATTCCGACTGGCATGCACTGCACTCTAATGAATGGCGCTCAGTGCATGTCGATGTCGAATTCGTGAACTAGAACTGGAACTCGCACGCTCCCTGTGCGACTAACGAGCTGCTGAGTGGCATCTTATAGCATCATCCGGCGTATGGAGGCGAGATGTTGCTAGCAACAGTGGCGCCGTGGCGCCCCCAGATACCACTGCGGCTGTGGCAGGTAGGATGAGCTATGACTGAATCGTGGGTGCCTTGGCAGAGCGGCAACCTATAGCTCTCTGCTGTATAGTTGGTATCTGAATCGTAAGGTGCCAGCCATGGATGCTAAAGTACCCCTTCAAGTTTCGATAACGTCATTTCGCAGCATTTCCCACTTCCTTCTAAATTAACCACTGTTCACCTGTCGGAACTGCGCTGCTGCTATGGTCGCAGGTTCGAATCCTGCCTTGGGTATGGATGTGTGTGATGTCCTTAGGTTAGTTAGGTATAAGTAGTTCTAAGTCTAGGGGACTAATGACCTCAGATGTTAAGTCCTGTAGTGCTCAGAGCCATTTGAACCATTTGAACCAACTAAAAGGCTTGTGATCATCAGTGGCATGTAGATGTCTTTTGTGATCCTCAGTAGCTTTTTTGCAACTGACAAAAAAGCTTCATAGTACAAACATCAAGATAGATGACTGGAACTCATCTTGTTGATGATGGTGCGATAACATCTTCTTCAACATCAAACAACTGCCAAAATAAATCTTCATTACTTTTGTACTGGTTGGAAAAGCTTCATCAATTTGCAGATATTATCTTCCAGAGTTTATGACTGCTTGAGATGCCTGCAAGAAGGCCCATCCAAGAATAACATTATGAGTACGTTCTGCTGAAACGACAAATTCTAAGGACTGTTTTCTTTCATTGATAGCTATTCTTGCAATATATGTTCCCATTGGCTGGACATATTTTCCATTTATGACTTTCAGCTTTTGTGTCATGACACATAGTTTTTTTAGCTGATGAAAATAAGCATTCAACATTACATAGAAGGAATCCCCTGAGTCATCTAGTGCCCAATCAGTTTGAGATTTCCCAAAATTTTGGTGACTGTCGTCCATGGAGGATTTTCACGTGTGGCAGCATTACCTCCACAGATGAATGCCTCCCTTAGTTTACCTGAATTCAGCAGCTAGCTGCATGCCTAGTACCTCTATATTGGAATGGGAAGCAAGTACAGTGTGTTGGGGCATGATATCATCTAGGGTATTACTATAATCTTCAGTTCACAGGTCGACTATAATCGTCTGAAGATAGCTGGCATGAATAGAACTACTGTGATGGTTGGCCTTTGTTTGCATAATAATCACTGAAAACTAGCCGTCTTTCTCTGAAGAAGCATACAACATGTCAAGGGCGTTTACAGTGGAAACACGCATTTTTTGGTTGCTATAAAGTGCTGTATCTTTTCTCACACTGTATACATGCATCTGCAAGGAGGATGGAGGGGAAGGTTAAATGGGGGCACTTGATACCATTGGAATCTGGAGAATAGAACTTTCATCATTACAGAATCCTCATACATTCTTAGAAGTGATTTCCTGTTAATTCGCTGCACATCTCGTTTAGGCACTTGTAACATTATGTAGCTAATAGCACTGAGACAATACAGGGTTTTAGCAATCGCTGTACAAATCATATTTGTTTGGAAATTTTAGGGTCTTGTCCCTTCCTGGAAAAATTCCTGCAGGCCCCCATGTTTATTGACCTAGCATATGAGGGGGCTAAGATCATGGAGGACCACATTCGTGATTTGGTCATACTTCTTTCATCCGGCTCTTTTATGTAGCATTTCCTCAACACGGTGCCAACACTTGATGAATTCCTCGATTTTATGGCACCCTTTACCAGAAGAGCATGGTAAATTTCTTCCCTGACACCCTTCATCATGGGCGATATTTTGTCGGCTCCTGTTATATTCGGATTCACAATATGGCATATGACCAAAACATTCTATATGCAGGGCTGTCTCTTTTCCCCATCACTTTGGGCCCTGTTCTTCAGTTGTTCTTCCACTAAGACGATGTATTGCTGATTGTCAATAAATGTCTTGTTAGTTCTGTCTGGGATTTATCCTAGCTATCACACTTTTCTTCGTTGCTCTCGAGCCATGTAGTTATAGTAAAGGTACCCACTTACCAAACACATCATGTCATATCATCTATTATATTTGGCGACAATCTTTACAGCTATTAGGGGTTGCGACTCATATGTTGCCTTTTGGAGGGTCACCCCTCTTTTGAGCCTTGATCCCTTTTGGGACCTCTTCTCCAGTAATGCTCAGTAACTGAGCATGCAGCTTCTAAGCTGACCAACAGATTCATATTTAACCGTGCTAGATTACTGATATCGACGCTCCCAGTTGGTTTAAGAGCGACGATATCTGAAAATGATACAAACTTCGGAAATGGTAGTGGCTGGAAAAGTTGTTTGTGATAGTGATTAAAAATAACATTATTTTGTAAAAACACTGACAATCACTGATGTTCCATAGGCATATGGTTTATCTAAGGGAAATCATATGAGTGACTGGCTTCATAAAAAAAAGCTTCCCGAAATTTTCAGGATGTGTTTCGAACCTGTAATCAATATCTCTGACAGCGGCTTTGGCTCGAAAAAGTTGGTGAGCCTGTTACGACAGTGAATTGTTTAGCGTGAGTCGAGTGTATTTGCTTCGTAACGCGACTTCAAAGTTGCTGAGAAATATTGTGATTGTTTTCAATTTTATTATACTGAAACCTCGAAACAATGGTAAGTGGCATAGGAGCTTATAAATGTCTGTCGATGAGTGCCTGACGGAACCTGATGCTTTAAGAAACACACATTCCCTCGGTGTCGAATTTGTGGTTTATTGTATGTGTGTAGCATTTCTGTAAATAATCCACAGAAAACTCAGTTTCAGCCTCAGAACGTTGTAACCATAATCGTCTAGCTCTCCATTCTCGTTACGTATATTTCAAAATAATGTAATACCAGTATTTGAGAACTGTCATTTATTTCTTGTCAAGATCGTGTATCGAACCACTTTGAGATGCGTGTTGCCAAACACAAAAATGAGAGGAGAAATAGGTTATTTAATATTACATTTGCAGGGGACTAGTGTAGCAGGGGATAAAAAACGAAACTGAAACATAACAGCAAAAGCGAAAATGGTAAACTGCTCTCTGGCGACTTGTGACGTCATTGTCCAAAGCCGACGGGTTGTATCCCCTGCTACACTAGACCCCGTAATTTTATATTAAATGAAACAAAAAATTAGGCTCTTTTATTTAGCATGGAAATGTAAATAAGTATGAAGAATTCAACTCGTTGGCATTTTGTTTATTGATCTCTTCAGCTAGTATCGACGGAATAATGAAGGGACGGGAAGAGTACTTAAAGTAATGCAGAAAGATTAGATATTTTCAAAATGTTGAAAAACGAATTGCTGAATTTTCTTGGTTACTTTCTTTTATCAGAAGCAAGCAAAGCTTTTTCTTTTAAATGACAAAACCTGAATGATTCATCTAGCATAATTTGTGTTCTTGAGATTGATTTCAGTGAGAACTTCACTATTGCTTATCAGTATGAGGTGCAGAGCACGCACTGGAGTAATTAACAAATCTCTATTTACACAGCTACCATTCCAGTTTCATATGCGATCATATTTGGTTATCTGCATCATGATAAGCAAGCTGTTGTGCTTTTATTCAGAAAATACTAGAGAATAAAAAAATTCTAGTATTAAAGTGATGGAAAATATTCTCTGATGGAGCTGGCCAACATTTGAAACAGCAGCACACTTCGGGCAATATAACTTTCAGCAAATAAAATTGTAGTCTTGTGTTAAATTCGTATTTGCTTTGTACATCCCATGGAGAGGAAGTTGTTGATAGTGTTGGAGAAATGCTGAAGCATAATGTGTGGTAGCGTATGACAAACAAGCACTAATTACTGATTGATCATTCTTTGTATAACATGTGGAATTTGTAACTGATGAAGTTAATATAATAGCAGTTCCAGAAAATGAGTTAAAGAACCATGCTGACCAGTCACAGCAGCAGTGGAGCGATATAAATCTCTTCCAGAAACTGAAGTCCACAATGTCTGCACCATTTGAAAATATAGAGTTAAAACTGGTTTGTTGTCAGAGAAAGATAGCACACTTCCATTTTACACCTCCTGCAGGAATAAGCACTTGGAATTCTTTCAGAACCATTTGCAATGATGAAATCTTTCCCTGCCTTTGGTCAGTGGGTTATTGTTAAACTAGAAATCTGGAATATGATATTTGCACAGCTTTGTTGTCAGTGAAGAATGTGAACAAATAAAGTTCCTAGGAGAGTAGGGAATAAATTTGCATGGACAAAAAGGGATGATACCAATGAAGTTCATATTTTCCCAAGTGTTGTGAACTTACAAAAGCATACCGTAGGTTGTCTGGAAGTGTTATCTTTCGTTGAAATGAAATTAAAGCTTTAAAACTAAGTCTTGTTCCCTCTTATCCAAATGTTATTCATATATATGTCAGCACTTAATGATTTTAATGTGTGTAATTTCAGTCCTTCAGTTAAAGTTAAGTCTTTAACACTAAAACATTACATCTGTAACACTTACATTAATTAAGGTTAATTTATTTAATGTCTGATATATTTTCATAAATGTGGTCTCTTGTTTATATAAAACTACAAGATTCTCTTTTTATTCAAGAATCTCTGATATTACAAAACTTTTAAATATTTGTTCATTAACATCCAATTTTCGGGTCTAGTGCAGCAGGGGATACAACCCGTCGGCTTTGGACAATGACGTCACAAGTCGCCAGATAGCAGTTTACCATTTTCGCTTTTGCTGTTATGTTTCAGTTTCGTTTTTTTACTGATTGCTTAATAAAGTGGATCTGTTTATTCTATCTCGTGAGATTTTTTTTTTTTTTTTTAAAGCCAAAAAACACTTATCAGCCACTGAAGGGAGCTACAACACTAAGAAGAATCGCTTCTCGATTGGCGACTTGTGATGTCAATGTCCAAAGCCGACGGGTTGTATCCCTTGCTACACTAGTCCCCAATTTTCTGAGTTATTCCTGTAATGCTACATTATTATTTCTTTAGAGTCGGGTGAACACAGCTTGCTTCATCAAATCTTGGCTGTATGTAGTTCATGTTAAGGCCTATGTACATAAAAAATAGTAAATTTTAGGTTTTGTCCCTAACAATGGTTTCATATAATTATAAAATCAGTTTGTCTTAGGTTGTCCAGTTTAGTTTTGTTTACTGTATCTGATGATCATTGTGAACCTAATAAAGTTACTTCCTCGTTTATGTTCTTTTGGAAATGTGTGCTTGAAATATTAAACAAGACTAAACATTAAATTTTTTGTATTGTGTATAAAAGATATTAAAAATTTGTTAAAATTATCATTGTTTTATTTGTTTGACAGGCACGCCGGTATGACACGCGAACAACAATTTTTTCTCCTGAAGGTATGTTTGACAGTCTTCGAAATTTGAGTGTCACTGTGTATAAAACTCTAAGCTTCCCATTGTTATGAAGTAATCTTGTAGAAATCATGTAGTTTAGACTTTATCTCACTGAATATAGTACAACAATGAAACTTCCTGGCAGATTAAAACTGTGTGCCCGACCGAGACTCGAACTCAGGACCTTTGCCTTTCGCGGGCAAGTGCTCTACCATCTGAGCCACCGAAGCACGACTCACGCCCGGTACTCACAGCTTTACTTCTGCCAGTACCTTGGCTCCTACCTTCCAAACTTTACAGCACTTGCCCGCAAAAGGCAAAGGTCCCGAGTTCGAGTCTCGGTCGGGCACACAGTTTTAATCTGCCAGGAAGTTTCATATCAGCGCACACTCCGCTGCAGAGTGAAAATCTCATTCTGGTAGTACAACAATATTGTGAAAAGGAAACTGGATACTCACCATATAGTGGAGATGCTGAGTCTCAGATAGGCACAACAAAAAGACTGACACAAATATAATTTTTGGCCAGTAAGGCCTTAGTCAGAATTAGATGGCAACACACACACACACACACACACACACACACACACAGAGAGAGAGAGAGAGAGAGAGAGAGAGAGAGAGAGAGAGAGAGACGATTGCAGTCTCGGGCAACTAAGGCCACAATGCCATACACATAGCTTCTTAGTCTAATAGAACTCAAATGTTGACACTCATTTCATTCCTGCAGGAATGAGCCATTAACAGCAATAACAACTTATTACTGTGGAGGGAGGTGCATACTTGAGTAGTGCATCTTGTACCTTGCTGATACAATTCTTCATTTCAACTCCTTCCTTCTCTTTCGAAACTTTTCAGAGGTTTTTGTATGGAACAGTGGAAGTAGTGCCTTGTTTGATGCATAATTGTTAGTGTACCTGAATCCTGATCTGGCATACAGTTTTAACTTGTCCATACAGTCATTATGGGAGATGCTCTACTAAGATGAAAACAATTAACTGTGGGTAATTTGCCATGCATTGATTCCTTTTTCCTTCTATTTCTTCATTTCATCCAAGAGTAAACAAATTGTGGAATATGCTGATAAGTTTATTTAAGCAGATATTTATGATCTGAAATTGGCTGTTTTTCTAAAAATTCAGAACCACTTTTGCATTTGAAATTTTTACCTCAGTTATTAGATGACGAGCATTAGACATATTCAGCTATTACTTGCTGTATTGTTTCCGTAAGTTTTGACACTTGAAAAGGGAATAGAAACCAATATTTTGTGGGAAAGTTAAGTTAGAATGTAAATACCTTTGGATTAATGGTGACCACTGATTGAAAAGCGGGAGCAGTGAGGAGTTGACAGTCACACGCAAAAAGAAAGAAAATTTGCTAGATTGTAGAGTAACTTTTTGGGCTAGAGCAGAAACGCGCACGTACACATGCACACGCCTGTGGCACTACATGGTGCCAACTGGATGTACAGTGCTATATTTTGGCAGGTGAACTAGGTTGTGGTGGGAGTGTGTGGCTAGTGTCTTGGCAGGAGGCAGCGGATTTGCCAGGCAGGAGTGTGGGAGGGAGGTTGGCAGGTGCATAAGCTGGGCATGTGATGCATGGTTGTCGGAGCCATTTGGAAGTGGCACACACAGAAGATGATGTCAGGATGTGAATTTGGCAGGGGGTGACAAGACAAGAGGAAGGGGAAACTGTTGATTTTAGGGTGTGGGGGCAGTGGTTTACCAGAGATTGAGGAAAGGATAATTATGGGCCTCAGTCTTTGGTACCCCACGGTCCCCTTTCAGCGTGTGTCACTCCCCACTGGTTCAGACAACCAGCCATCAAATGCCTAGCCTGCACACCTGTAACCCTGCTCCCCGCATTCCTAGCTGGCAAACTGGATGCCTCTTGCTGAGCTCATAGCCATCCACCCTGAACCCCTTTCCCTGCATCCTGCCTGTGTCATCCTGTTCGCACCCTACCCCACTTGACACAATCTCTACCCCTACCTAGTCCTCCTGTCAAAATGCAGCATTGTGCGTCCAAACAGCACGAAACATTACTCGGAAAGCTAGCAAGTTTTCTCTTTTGTGTGTGCCTGTTTGATCCAGCAGAAATTATTACTAATACACAGGAATGGTTCATTGAACAAACAGTACCAGTAAGATAATTTGATGCAAATTGAGGACAAGTCATGGAGGAATTAATGTTCAATAAGATTTCATAGAAGACAGGAAATAAGAGAAGTAAAAACAGAAATTAGTTAAGTTGTTCTGGAGATCTTTGTAATATGAAGAAATAGAGATTGTTTTTAGTGCAAAGTAATGAGTCTTGATTGGACACCTTACTTACTATTTTTCTGCATTATTCAGGAGAGATAAATTGAAAATAGTATTAAAGATACCAGTCAAAGCATCCGTATCCTCCACATTTCATCTCAAATACTTAATTTTGTACACTACTGGTCTTGGTCTTGCGTGGTATATTCCATGCAGAATCGCTTAAGAAATTGCTAAAATGTAAGTACTGTTAGATTAGTGCATATTTCTGACATTGCATTAACACTGAACAGCTGTTTTTGGGATGTGTCTTTCATTTAATAGCTTAATGAATTCCTTCAAAAGAACGGAAGATTGCCTCAGATATACTCAGGTATGGACATTTTGCAGTATGAAAATTATTGATCATGCATGAAACTATCTTTCAACCAGATTAAGTCTCTCTTACGGGCACTCTCTCTCCTGTTAAATTCATGAAATAGCATAATAATGATGTCTTTGAGTTAAATTAACTTCGATAGTTATTGAGAAAGCTACAAAAGTGCATCAAAATGTGATATAGGGAGACCAGCTATCGAAGCATTAAAAATTTTGCATCTCCTGAACTTCAGCTATTCAGAATGAGTGAGATAATTCCCATCATTTTCAATTCTGTTCCCTCTTTCGCCACACTTTCTCTTCCAGTGAATTTGCCTTGAGACCTTGATGTTTCCTTGCCTTTGTTGTAAATGGCTTAAGCCACTGTGAATTTAGCTTATGTATTTAGCCTTGTTGAGCATCTCACACTGTGAAACATCAGCAGATTACACAGTGATCAAAAGTATCCGGACACCTGGCTGAAAATGACTTAAAAGTTTGTAATGCTGGAATTCGGTATGGTGTTGCTCACCCTCAGCCTTGATGACAGCTTCCACTCTCACAGGCATACGTTCAGTCAGTTGGTGGGAGGTTTCTTGGAGAATGGCAGCCCAATCTTCACGGAGTGCTGCACTGAAGAGAGGTATCGATGTCTGTCGGTGAGGTCTGGCATGAAGTGTGCGTTCCAAAACATCCCAAAGGTGTTCAGTAGGATTCAGATCCGGACTCTGTGCAGGCCAGTCCATTACAGGGATGTTATTGTCATGTTACTACTCCGCTGCAAGCCGTGCATTATGAACAGGTGCTCGATCGTGTTGAAAGAGGCTATTGACATCCCCGAATTGCTCTTCAACAGTGGGAGGCAAGAAGGCACTTAAAATATCATTGTAGGTCTGTGATGTCATAGTGTCGCACAAAACAACAAGGTGTGCAAGCCCCCGCCATGAAAAACATGACCGCACCATAACACCACCGCTTCCGAATTTTACCTTTGGCACTACACATGCTGGCAGATGACGTTCACTGGGCATTCGCCATACCCACACCTTGCCATTGGATTGCCACATTGTGTACCGTGATTCGTCACTCCACACAATGTTTTTCCACTGTTCAATTGTCCAATGTTTACACTCCTTACAACCAAGCGAGGTGTCATTTGGCATTTTACCGGCATGATGGGTGGCTTGTGAGGAGCTGCTTGACCATGAAATCAAAGTTTTCTCACCTTCCACCTAATTGTCGTACTTGCGGTGGATCCAGATGCAGTTTGGAATTCCTGTGTGATGGTCTGGATAGATGTCTGCCTATTACACATTACAACCCCCTTCAACTGTTGGCGGTCTGTCAGTGTGCAGACGAGGTTGGCCTGTACGCTTTTGTGCTGTACGTGTCCCTTCATGTTTCCAGTTTACTATCTCATTGGAAACGGCGGACTTAGGTATGTTTAGGAGTGTGGAAATCTTGTGTATAGACATATGACACAAGTGACACCCAATCACCTGTCCATGTTCAAAGTCCGTGAGTTCCGCGGAGCACCCCATTCTGCTCTCTCACAATGTCTACTGACTACTGAGGTTGCTGATATGGAGTACCTGGCAGTAGGTGGCAGCACAGTGCACCAAATATTAAAAACGTATGTTTTGGGGTGTCCAGATACTTTTGATCACATAGTATAAATGTTGAAAATTACCCCATACATTCTGCATGAATACTAATTTATAGCAGTTAATATTTGAGATAGTTTATTTAGGTAGGTTAAACTGATACATGCACAATAGAGACAGAACAAACACTGAAATAGTTTTTTTATGTTGGTTATTTTGACTGATACGTAGTGTAGCTTGGGCTGGGTAGGGAGGTATGATTTGCTTTTAGTTGATAAAGTCAACAAATTTGATGTTGATAACTATAATTCTTGTTCTAGGACTTAAGTTACACATAATGGATTTCAATGAGTGCTTTAGATCAACCATTTTGAGAGAGCACCCATGTGGTACAATAAAGATTTCGATCTTGTGAACTGTAGAAGAAAGGTACCCTGTCAGACACACACCCTGTGCAACCCCTGCGGGTCCGGGATAAGAATAGGCCCGAGGTATTCCTGCCTGTCGTAAGAGGCGACTAAAAGGAGTTTCAACCGTTTCGGCATTCCATGTGATGGTCCCCCTTGGGGTTTGACCTCCTTTTTTCAAAATTCTACAGAAGTACGAGCCTTTTGGGGAAGGACGCCTTACGTGGTGTATCACTGGTCCTCAGTGCACTAAGACCTTGGCACTCAGCATTGTAACCAATTGGGCCTAAATGCCTGATGGGTGGCACACGTTCCGCCCATAGTGCGTCCCCATCTGCACCTACGATCATGATGGACTTTCCATGCCACCCGAAATCCAGCACGGTAGCCAGCCCGTTGTGGTGGGGTCGTCATGTACCCTCTAGGTTGTAGCCCCCTGACAACACAGGGATCGTACTGCCGATACCTGAGCTGCACCCTCCCCACGTCGGCCAAGGAGTAGATGCCCATCTCCTTGGGGCATCAGGTCTCCCGGCAACGGTCATCCTGCCAGGTGGCCCTTGCTGCAGCTGGGTGGCGCCGATGGGGAGAGCCCCTGGTCGGAGTGGGTGGTATCGGGGCGGACGTTTCGCAGATGAAACGTCAACATGTATCGGGTCGCTCTGCGGCTGAGTCTTTTAAAAGGAAAGGTACTGTCTCTGGTTCTGGTTCTCCTGCCCTTTCCCCCTTGGCCACTCCCTGGGAGGAAGGACAGGCCCGCCGGCTTGGGGCGAAGTATTTCCCCCGCTATTTAGTCTGTTCTCGGACCGATGGGAGGACGTTCGCCACCTCCAAGCCCATGATCTTTGTCCAGCACATCGAGAACATCTTTGGGGAAATCGAGGCTCTCAGTAAAATGCGTTCGGGGTCCGTTCTTATAAAGACCGCCTCCGCCACACGGTCGGCGGCACTCCAGGCGTGCGACCGACTAGGGGACATCCCAGTGTCCATTGTCCCGCATCTGGCACTGAATAGGACGCAGGGGGTTATTTTTCATTGGGACCTCCTGCTGCAATCTGATGAGGAGCTCAGGGCCAACCTGGAGCGCCGAGGTGTGCATTTCGTCCGGCGAGTTCAGCGCGGCCCCAGAGACCGTCGCATCGACACCGGATCCTTTATCCTCGCCTTCGAGGGAGACGTTCTCCCGGAGAAGGTAAAGGTGATGTGCTACCGGTGCGACGTGCGACCTTACGTCCTGCCTCCTATGCGCTGCTTTCGGTGTTTGCGCTTTGGGCACATGTCGTCACGGTTGAGGCTGCGCCCCTTTGTGGCGATTGTGGACGTCCTCTTCGTGAGGAACATACATGGGCCCCACCACCTCGGCGCATCAATTGTCCTGGCATCCACTCGCCTAGATCTTTAGACTGCCCCACGTATCAGAAGGAGAAGAAGATTCAAGAATTATAAACTTTGGATCGTCTCTCTTATTCTGAGGCCAGGAAGAAGTATGACCGCCTCCATCCCGTGACGTTGATAACTTCGTTTGCCTCAGTTGTGTCCACTCCTTCCACAGCTTCCTTCTTCGCACCTACAATCGCGTCTGGACCGAAGGTCAAGTCCCCCTGCGTTGGCGTAATGCCGTCGTTGTTCCTATACCCAAACCCGGGAAGGATAGACACCTTCCTTCTAGTTACCGCCTCATTTCTCTTAAAAGCTGTGTCTGTAAGGTGATGGAGCACATGGTTAACGCTCGATTAGTTTGGATTCTTAAATCTCGATGGCTACTTACCAATGTTCAATGCGGCTTTCGTCGCCGCTGCTCCGCTGTTGACCACCTTGTGACCCTGTTGACATTTATCATGAACAACTTTTTGCGAAAGCACCAAACGGTAGCCGTGTTCTTCGATTTGGAGAAGGCTTATGATACCTGTTGGAGAGGAGGTATCCTCCGCACTATGCACATGTGGGGTCTACACGGTCGCCTGCCCCTTTTTATTGATTCCTTTTTAACAGACCGAAAGTTTAGGGTACGTGTGGGTTCCGCCTTGTCCGACGTCTTCCTCCAGGAGAACGGAGTGCCTCAGGGCTCCGTCTTGAGCGTAGCCCTTTTTGCCATAGCGATCAATATTATGGATTGTATTCCACCTAATGTCTCAGGCTCTCTTTTTGTCGATGACTTCGCGATCTACTGCAGTGCCCAGAGAACATGCCTCCTGGAGCGCTGCCTTCAGCGTTGTCTCGACAGCCTATACTCATGGAGTGTGGAAAATGGCTTCCGGTTCTCCGAAGAGAAGACGGTTTGCATCAACTTTTGGCGATATAAAGCGTTCCTTCCGCCATCCTTACATCTCGGTCCCGTTGTTCTCCTATTCGTGGAAACAACTAAGTTTCTAGGGCTCACACTGAACAGGAAACTTTGTTGGTCTCCGCACGTCTCTTATTTGGCTGCCCGTTGTACATGTTCCCTTAATGTCCTCAGAGTTCCTAGTGGTTCATCTTGGGGAGCGGATCGCACTGTACTGCTTCGCTTGTATCGGTCCATAGTCCGATCGAAGCTGGATTATGGGAGCCTCGTCTATTCGTCTGCTCGGCCATCCCTCTTATGCCGTCTCAACTCCATCCACCATAGGGGGTTACGTCTTGCGACCGGAGCCTTCTACACTAGTCCCGTCGAGAGTCTTTATGCTGAAGTTGCCGAATTACCATTGACCTACCGGCGCGGCGTACTGCTTTGTCAGTATGCCTGCCAGCTGTTGTCAATGCCCGACCACCCCTCTTGTCAGTCCTTCTTCGCCGATTCTCTCGACCGTCAGTATGGGTTGTATGTGTCTGCCCTGCTGCCCCCTGGAGTCCGCTTTCGTCGCCTGCTTCGACAATTGGATTTTGCCCTCCCTACCACCTTCAGAGAGGGTGAGAGCCCAACTCCACCTTGGCTCCAGGCTCCGGTTCATATTTATCTCGACCTCAGCTCGCTCCCGAGGGAGGGTACTCCGGCTGCAGTATATTGCTCACGGTTTGTCGAACTTCGTGCGCGACTTGCCAGTCACACCTTTATTGACCCTGATGGCTCCAAAACTGACGATGGTGTCGGCTGTGCCTTTGTCTTCGGGGCCGTCACCTTTAAATACCGGCTCCTCGACCAGTGTTCCAGCTTTACGGCCGAGCTTTTTGCTCTCCATCAGGCCGTTCAGTATGCCCGCCGCCACCGCCATTCATCGTATGTACTCTGCTCTGATTCACTCAGTGCTCTTCAGAGCCTTGGAGCTCCTTATCCGGTCCATCCCTTGGTGCAACGGATCCAGCAGTCCCTCCATTCTTTTGCTGATGGTGGCTCTCCTGTCAGCTTTCTGTGGGTTCCGGGCCATGTAGGAATGCCTGGGAATGAGGCTGCTGATGCTGCAGCCAAGGCTGCAGTCCTCCTGCCTCGGCCCGCCTCCCATTGTGTCCCGTCATCTGATGTTAGTGGGGTTGTTTGTAAGAGGCTTGTATCGTTGTGGTGGGATGCTTGGTCCTCACTTCAAGGAAACAAGCTCTGGGAAGTAAAACCGTTCCCAACTGCTTGGACAACCTCCTCCCGACCATCTCGGCGAGAAGAGGTCCTTCTGACCAGGTTGCGGATTGGGCATTGCCGGTTTAGCCACCGCTACCTGCTCTCCGGTGACCCAGCCCCGCAGTGCCCTTGTGGTCATGTATTAACAGTGCGCCATGTTTTATTGTCATGTCCCCGTTTTAGTCAATCTCGTGTTGTCCTGCCTCTGCCATCTACTTTACAGGATATTTTAGCTGATGACGCTCGAGCAGCTGCTCGTGTTCTTCGTTTTATTACTTTGACTGGCTTATCCAAAGACATCTAACTCTTTCACTTATTTTATCTGCATCTTTGTAAGAACTTTCTGGTGTCCCCCCCCCCCCCCCCTTGAGTTTTACTAGATTCTATATTCTATGTGCTCTATCAATTGTGACTGGGCGCTAATGACCTCAGTAGTTGACCGCCCAAAAAAAAAAACCCTGTGCTTAACTTTGTCAACACAGTCCATCACTGATTATAGTCTGTATGATTGGGATGTCCTACAGAACCATTCATTTCAAACATCTCAGTTACATTATCTGTTTGAGAATCACAGTATCATGACTTGCTGCTGTTACTTGTGTATCCCCCCCCCCCCCCCCCCCTACCCCCAGTCACCTACCCCCAATCTGCTAGAACTTGATGGAAGCAAACTAGTGACAATGAAATTTGAGGTTATCAAGTCTCCCATTTCTTGTCTACACAAATATTGCTTCTTCTCATCACACATACAAATATCCTATGAGTAACCCAGGCAAAATTTGCTCCCAGCTGATGTAAATATAATTAGTCACTTCTATTAACAAGCTGATATAATGACACAAGGAGGAAAGTTTGAAAAGGGTTTGTCACAATCAGAAGTAATTCAGACATTTGTGGAGCTGCACTCCTTATGTACATAATCTTACTTTTGGTGACGCAAGATCAAGCGATTATCAGATATTATTGAAAGTTCAGCACTCTCACTCTGGACTTTCATTTTCACCATTGCAGCTGAAAGATAAACAAATAAGAGAAGTAAGAATACATTTAATCCTGCATAGTCTACCGTAGCTGTTGTGTCACTCATCTTTTCCGAGGGAAGCCTAATATAGATGAGTTAAGTTGCATAATCTATGATTTGTAGCCTTTGTTACTGATTTCTTGGTACATGACATTTTCTTTTACTTATTCTCTCAAAGCCACGATCTGTCCGATGGTAAAGAAGAAAACTGAGGAGACAAATATTTATAAGCAACCTCCAGTGTTTAACTTTGGCATACAGGCAAGCACAATGTAAAAGCTTGACAAAGTAAGATATATCGCTGAGGGTTCTGGCCTTTAAACATATGGGACAGTATTTTTTATTTTTATTAGGCTGGTGCATGAGTTCGTGATGTTTTTCCATGAGTTTACTAAAGACAACAGATACCTATAACACAGACTTTAGTCAACAATAATATATTCTCCTTCACTATTTTCAACAGTCTGCCAATGCTGGAGTAATTTTTCAATTCTCCAACTGTAGAAATCACGTCTTTTGAGGCAAAGAACTTGTCAAGCCATGTTCGAAGCACATTTTCATTGAGAAGGACATTCCTTGAGGGTTGTTCGATAGAGAGCGGAAAAGGAGAAAATCTAATGGTGCAGTGTCAGGTGAATAAGGTAGATGTGAAATGACTTTCCAAGTTGACTCCCGTCTAGTGTTTGTTGTCAGTCTACCAGAATGCAAGCCAGTGGCATCATCGAGTAGCATCACTTCATGCAGTCTTACTTGTTGTTCTTGGACTGCATCTGCAAGACATCTGTCATGGACAATAAAGGTCAGCAGTGCTGGTTACACTGTGGGGAAGCAATTTGTGATACACTACACTATCTCTGTTCCACCAGATGTATAACATTGTCTTTTGTGGATGCACACAGGTCTTTTTAGGGGAAGTTGCTGCTTTGTTTGGGCTCAACCACACACTTCTTTCCATATGTTAGCATAAAGACCATTTCTAGTAATCAGTAATGATAAAGTATAGGAAACGTCGGAGTTGTTCATAAGTCATTTGATGAGCAAGCAGAGGTGCTTATGTGGCCACCCGCTGATATTTGTGATTTTGACTCAGAACATGTGGTATCCATGCACCTGATTTTTGAACCTTTCCCAATGCATGCAAATATCGCACTGTGGTGTAATAATCACATTTCATCACATATGCGTTCTTGAGTACACTGGCAAGAATCATTGTGGATCAAGTGTTTAAATGATCTTCAGCAAACACCAAAGTTTTCCTGAATGTGGAGAATCACTAATGTTAAAACAATCCTCCTTGAAACGAGAAAACTATTTTCTTCACATGCTCTGTCCAGTGGGATAATTCCCATTGGTGGCGCAAATGTTTCTGGCTGCCTCCACTGCTGTCACTTTCCCATTTGAAATCAAACATAATAATATGTTGGAAATACTAAGGTTTCTCTACTTTGCACCCCATTTTTCTAGTGTGTGTGACAAGGTGACAATATGTAAACTCAAATAGAAACAGTGTACTACAAATGAAAATGACAGTTGGTAAATAAACCATAGCAACAGGCACACCAAGATGCAGAACAAAAACACTGCTGTCTTATGCACCAGTGAGACAGGATATTTCTCACAGCCCATGAAGGGCAACTTACGGAATATAGGTTGCAGGAACCTTAAATAGGCAGATTGTGATGCTGAAACATGTGGCTGCTTAGAATTTGAGGGCTGAAAATGATGAGAGCTTGCAATGGATTCCATAATTCATGAATTTATTGACAAGTCCATGGTTTTGCTGAAACAAATATCCCTCATTGTTTACAGTTTGAAAGAAAACTTTTCCAACTGTGTACGTGAGGAGAGAGTAATGTCAGTTAACAGTAGTCATGATACTCATATATGTTTGGAGTAAAGTCCAATGCCAGAACATTGTAGTGAATAGAGAAAATGGTTAGACATGACAGAGCATCACATATGTAATGCTGGACTAGGCACGCCTATTCTGTTATGAATAGCTAATGAGCTGTGATGTTCTGTTGAAGTTCCGTGGTGTCAACACCATAGTGGAAAAGCTCTTGAGGCTTTCTTTTCAGGTCTCAGCTGGTGAAAAGGGCTTTCGAAAAGATTAATCCATATTCGAAGGACTATATGTTCTACTTAAAGACAGAAACTTATGTTAAATTTGAGCTTGCACATAAGACTAGAAAGTTATTTTCAAAACAACACTCAGATTTTACAAGGGTGTATCTTTTATATACTTGCACATAGTACGTTAGGGTACTGTTTACAATTATGTTTAGGATCACAATTTCCATTTGTCTCACAATGGGTGCATGAAAGCTAGACAATAGTCAAAATCACTCCATACTGTAGCCAGCCTGTCTGGGGTTACTGCCTTAATTGCTGTTGTTATGTGGCATTGGACAGGAAGGGACATAAATTAAGTCTTCCACAAATCCACTAAAAAGTCACATACCTTGAGGTAAGGTGACGTTTTTTTATCTTCATTCATACAGAATATTTGGAAATGCTGTGTATTTCAGTACGATTCAACACTCTTACTAAAATAAACTGTTGCCCACCAGAACTTCTAAGCACTTTCTGTGGAAAACGTGTTAAAACAAACACTACACCAGTAGTAGTAAAGGAATTGAAACAATGCATTATCTGACTAATCTTTATGAATAGATATCCTCAACTGTTTCGTGGTTAATTACTAATCATCATTTTACATTGTGTATCCAAAGCCTTGGAATACATAGTTTTAATCAACTACTTCATTGGATACATTTAGCTGCTGGGACACTTATCTCTGATTCTGTAAACATATGCCACATAAATGCTCATATTAGTCTAATACAGGGCTTAACAGTTCACTGATTTCGAGTGTGAGCACTCGAGCCTGCTCACACTCTTACTTGCAAGCAGACTCGTTGCAATGTGGTGGAGAGTAGGGAAAGGCACACACAGCATATGGTCACAACAAAACAGGAGCATCGCCAACTTCAAAATAAGGGAGGGTCAGTTTTGACAACGGTATCATTGAAGAACAGCAATGACGAGTTAGCATTGTGTCACTCCAACAGTGTGTGTGCATTTCAATCCACAGTGGGAGGAATTTTATCTATTTATATTTAAAAAAATGAAAAAGCAAAATGTGTAGTGTATCATGACACACTGAACGATTTCAGTAAGTTCAGTTTACAAAGGCACTGTTGTTGTTGTTGTTGTTGTTGTTGTGGTCTTCAGTCCTGAGACTGGTTTGATGCAGCTCTCCATGCTACTCTATCCTGTGCAAGCTTCTTCATCTCCCAGTACCTACTGCAACCTACATCCTTCTGAATCTGCTTAGTGTATTCATCTCTCGGTCTCCCTCTACGATTT
This sequence comes from Schistocerca piceifrons, assembly GCF_021461385.2. Lineage (NCBI taxonomy): Eukaryota > Metazoa > Arthropoda > Insecta > Orthoptera > Acrididae > Schistocerca > Schistocerca piceifrons. The sequence goes on from NC_060141.1 coordinate 328,281,835, forward strand.
TTACCCTCCACGGTGCCCTCCAATACTAAATTTGTGATCCCTTGATGCCTCAAAACATGTCCTACCAACCGATCCCTTCTTCTAGTCAAGTTGTGCCACAAACTTCTCTTCTCCCCAATCCTATTCAATACTTCCTCATTAGTTATGTGATCCACCCATCTAATCTTCAGCATTCTTCTGTAGCACCACATTTCGAAAGCTTCTATTCTCTTCTTGTCCAAACTAGTTATTGTCCATGTTTCACTTCCATACATGGCTACACTCCATACAAATACTTTCAGAAACGACTTCCTGACACTTAAATCTATACTCGATGTTAACAAATTTCTCTTCTTCAGAAACGCTCTCCTTGCCATTGCCAGTCTACATTTTATATCCTCTCTACTTCGACCATCATCAGTTATTTTGCTCCCCAAATAGCAAAACTCCTTTACTACTTTAAGTGTCTCATTTCCTAATCTAATTCCCTCAGCATCACCCAACTTAATTTGACTACATTCCATTATCCTCGTTTTGCTTTTGTTGATGTTCATCTTATACCCTCCTTTGAAGGCACTGTCCATTCCGTTCAACTGCTCTTCCAAGTCCTTTGCTGTCTCTGACAGAATTACAATGTCATCGGCGAACCTCAAAGTTTTCACTTCTTTCCCATGAATTTTAATACCTACTCCGAATTTTTCTTTTGTTTCCTTTACTGCTTGCTCAATATACAGATTGAATAACATCGAGGAGAGGCTACAACCCTGTCTCACTCCTTTCCCAACCACTGCTTCCCTTTCATGCCCCTCGACTCTTATAACTGCCATCTCGTTTCTGTACAAATTGTAAATAGCCTTTCGCTCCCTGTATTTCACCCCTGCCACCTTCAGAATTTCAAAGAGAGTATTCCAGTTAACATTGTCAAAAGCTTTCTCTAAGTCTACAAATGCTAGAAACGTAGGTTTGCCTTTTCTTAATCTTTCTTCTAAGATAAGTCGTAAGGTCAGTATTGCCTCACGTGTTCCAACATTTCTACGGAATCCAAACTGATCTTCCCCGAGGTCGGCTTCTACCAGTTTTTCCATTCATCTGTAAAGAATTCGCGTTAGTATTTTACAGCTGTGACTTATTAAACTGATAGTTCGGTAATTTTCACATCTGTCAACACCTGCTTTCTTTGGGATTGGAATTATTATATTCTTCTTGAAGTCTGAGGGTATTTCGCCTGTCTCATACATCGTACTCACTAGATGGTAGAGTTTTGTCATGACTGGCTCTCCCGAGGCCATCAGTAGTTCTAATGGAATGTTGTCTACTCCCGGGGCCTTGTTTCGACTCAGGTCTTTCAGTGCTCTGTCAAACTCTTCACGCAGTATCTTATCTCCCATTTCGTCTTCATCTATATCCTCTTCCATTTCCGTAATATTGTCCTCAATTACATCACCCTTGTATAAACCCTCTATATACTCCTTCCACCTTTCTGCCTTCCCTTCTTTGCTTAGAACTGGGTTGCCATCTGAGCTCTTGATATTCATACAAGTGGTTCTCTTCTCTCCAAAGGTCTCTTTAATTTTCCTGTAGGCAGTATCTATCTTACCCCTAGTGAGACAAGCCTCTACATCCTTACATTTGTCCTCTAGCCATCCCTGCTTAGCCATTTTGCACTTCCTGTCGATGTCATTTTTGAGACGTTTGTATTGCTTTTTGCCTGCTTCATTTACTGCATTTTTATATTTTCTCCTTTCATCAATTAAATTCAATATTTCTTCTGTTACCCAAGGATTTCTATTAGCCCTCGTCTTTTTACCTACTTGATCGTCTGCTGCCTTCACTACTTCATCCCTCAGAGCTACCCATTCTTCTTCTACTGTATTTCTTTCCCCCATTCCTGTCAATTGTTCCCTTATGCTATCCCTGAAACTCTCTACAACCTCTGGTTCTTTCAGTTTATCCCGGTCCCATCTCCTTAAATTCCCACCTTTTTGCAGTTTCTTCAGTTTCAATCTACAGCTCATAACCAATAGATTGTGGTCAGAATCCACATCTGCCGCAGGAAATGTCTTACAATTTAAAACCTGGTTCCTAAATCTCTGTCTTACCATTATATAATCTATCTGATACCTTTTAGTATCTCCAGGATTCTTCCATGTATACAACCTTCTTTTATGATTCTTGAACCAAGTGTTAGCTATGATTAAGTTATGCTCTGTGCAAAATTCTACAAGGCGGCTTCCTCTTTCATTTCTTCCCCCCCAATCCATATTCACCTACTATGTTTCCTTCTCTCCCTTTTCCTACTGACGAATTCCAGTCACCCATGACTATTAAATTTTCGTCTCCCTGCACTACCTGAATAATTTCTTTTATCTCGTCATACATTTCATCTATTTCTTCTTCATCTGCAGAGCTAGTTGGCATACAAACTTGTACTACTGTAGTAGGCATGGGCTTTGTGTCTATCTTGGCCACAATAATTCGTTCACTATGCTGTTTGTAGTAGCTAACCCGCACTCCTATTTTTTTATTCTTTATTAAACCTACTCCTGCATTACCCCTATTTGATTTTGTATTTATAACCCTGTAATCACCTGACCAAAAGTCTTGTTCCTCCTGCCACCGAACTTCACTAATTCCCACTATATCTAACTTTAACCTATCCATTTCCCTTTTTAAATTTTCTAACCTACCTGCCCGATTAAGGGATCTGACATTCCACGCTCCGATCCGTAGAACGCCAGTTTTCTTTCTCCTGATAACGACGTCCTCCTGAGTAGTCCCCGCACGGAGATCCGAATGGGGGACTATTTTACCTCCGGAATATTTTACCCAAGAGTACGCCATCATCATTTAATCATACAGTAAAGCTGCATGTCCTCGGGAAAAATTACAGTTGTAGTTTCCCCTTGCTTTCAGCCGTTCGCAGTACCAGCACAGCAAGGCCGTTTTGGTTAATGTTACAAGGCCAGATTAGTCAATCATCCAGACTGTTGCCCCTGCAACTACTTAAAAGGCTGCTGCCCAAAGGCACTACTTGTCTTAAATTGTCATAGAATACAGAAATGGAAAATGTCAAGGCATCTAAAAAAAGTTATAAAACTTAAAAGGAAGTTCTCTGAAGAGGAGAAAGAAAAATCAGTTGAATCTGCCATTTGGATGAGCTACAGAACTGAACTACTTCTACCAACGTCCTTGCACCCTTTCACAGTTGGTGATTAATAAAAGAATGCTTGGTAGTTGCAGCTCGACATTTGTGTCCACTTCATGTAGAACAGTTTTGTGCAGTGTTGTTATTGGACATGACAATCTTGCCCCCACACTGATAATGACAGATGATGTTAAGAGCCAGGTTGCAAAAGAGTTGGTTGCTTATTATTTAGCACTTTACAGAGGTGTAGATATCACAAGCATATAGCTGAATGTAACTTTGTTGGCAGTGTTGAAGAAAGTGTAGAAAATAATGGTTTGTAATTGTATTTATTAATTTGTCTACAGAGGGAGCACTAGGCATGTTGGAAAATAAACAGGATTATCAGTGCAACTGAATGGGAAAATGAAAAGCTTCCAGCACCCAATTTGTGTTAATCTGCAGGTCGAAGTAATTGATCTTCTATGCGACAGGGAGCACAAAGACTGTCTAGTTTCCTCCAAACATTTCCCTCGGGATTGATTTCCTTGTTTACACACGTCTCCTCACCCTGGATGGAGGAGTACAGTAGTCACGTCCCACAGGCCTGAATCCACCATCTGCTCTCACAGCATGCTGGCTGTGAAGTCCTGGTCTGGTCAGTAACTGTAAATATGTTACGAATATTTGTGAGGTCATGATACATTACCAGAGTTCAGTAAATAATTTGATGCTTTCATCTTTGACATCCTGCTTAAATTGAAAACAATATTTCCTGAATTAACTGTAATTGCCTGAACTAACTGTGAATGCTGTTTGAGTTATTTCTGCTGCTAAGTCATGTGACGGGTAGAACAGGCCAGAGTCTGTCATAACATGCTACAGTTTTTCTTATTCTCAGTGTAACCAGTGATTTTAACAATTAGCTAAGCGAGCATAACAAATGAAGTTTGAAGCATTATTTTTGCCTATCCCTTACAGGAATGCTACATCTATGCATTACCTGGTTACTGTCATGCAAATGTGGGAAAAAATATATCATAAAGATAGGAAGAAAGTATTTCAGTTTCAGGCGACTCCTCTTACCACCCTGTTTTCAGAAATGATGTCGCATTTAATAATAACCTTTTTTGCTCAGAATAGTCATTTATGTTTTATTGCTGTTACTAAATCCAATACAGATGCTGAAACAGTATTAAGACAGGAAGCAAAATGTATCAGAAAAGTTGATTATTAAGATAATGGTTGCAATGAGACTTGGAACAGTTTGTAGCGTAAAAAGTTCAGTCATTCATGCAGTTTTGAATGTGAGGATTTACATAAATTCTAGTGTTTTGTATTGATTCTCAATACAGTGTACAAAAATTTTGCTGCCAATATATATACTACATTCCCCTATTGAAGCTTTTGTCTGTTTTATGACTTAATGCATTGCTGGTAATCAGTCAGATTGGCCCATTCAGTCCATTCTGTTCAAGTATGAAGTCTATCCGTGCAGCTACTTCTTTGTGAATTAGTAGTATGAGGTTTTTAACTAGGAAAGGGGAGAGTACTAACTCACTACAAACCCTCTCCCCACCCCACCCTGTCTCCCCTCTGATCTTGGGGACCAGACACATTCATAATTGTGTGGTTTCATACCTGGTGAGTAGCTGCCTTACCATGGCTGAAGAATCACATTTATCCCTGTTCCTTGTAAAGTTAATTTTCCTCGATAAATGATTACATAAAGATGGAGCTACATTATCTCCCCCCCCCCCTTTCGCCGACCCCCCCCCACCCGCACCGCTCTCTCTCTCTCTCTCTCTCTCTCTCTCTCTCTCTCTCTCTCTCTCTCTCTCTCTCTCTCTCCCCCCCTCCATTTCTGTATTCCATTGATTTTTCACATTGTTCTAAACAGTGACTGTTTCTGTTGTAATCTCATTTTAAATGTTATGTATCAAATAAAATATGACAGGTTAGGCCACTTGTGTTATTATATGTATAGAATATGAAGAAAGCCAGGTTTTATTTAAGAGGTGGTCTTGTGACCTGAATAATGCTAGGCTAAATAAATTTATATTTATAATCATAGTGGCACTGCAAATGCTGGTGTGTTTGGAGGAAAGATGACTGGTAAGGAGTGCCTGGTGGTGGTGGTGGTGGTGCTGGTGGTGGTGAGGGGCATTTATTAATGGTAGACGTGATATAATTGACAGATGACTCTGCTAAAAATCGTTTGACAAAGGAAAATAGTTAAATATTTTAATGAAACTGCCAAAAGACCTGTAGATCTGAGTGATCTAAAACTACCAATGTTTTTTCACGTTTTCTTTTGTGGAAAAGTTAGTCAGAATGACACAGCTAATTGTCGCTGAGGTGGAACAGTGCCCTGTCATGGAGTATTCTTAAGGATAGATCTATCAGTGGTAGTGGTGGATGCACGGTGCAAGACTGATGAAAATTCATGGTAACAGAAGTGTAAACTGCAAGCCTTAGGCCCTCCGCACACGGAGCTACTCAAAAGCAATTTCTTGCTGATGTGAGTTGGTAACAGGCGAGCAGTGAATCACTTCCTGTGCAGTTAAATAGGGCTCTGGAGATGGCATGATTGCAGAGTCTCACCAATCAATTGCTTGCAACACATTGCCAACCAGCTGCAGGTGACTTGATGCCTGCATTGCCAGGTGCTCTTAGTTGCGTCATGTCCTCGAAAACAACTCTGTATTGATTTAATTTGAAGATGAATGAGCAGGTTGAGAACATTAGCTCCATATGGGAAGTTGAAAAAAATCCCATCTTATTCAACTCCAAGCTCGAAGGCTACTGCAGAGAGATTTGACAGAGAAAGCTACTGCAGGAGAGAATTGACAGAAAAAGTGTGGTGTGCAGTGGGGAAAGAATTTCATGTAATGTTTAGTGTACTGTATTTCTGTTGTTTACAATAAAATTTTAAAATTACTGGTTTGTTAATGGAAGCAAAAGTACAAAAAAATTGTAAATCATACTGATAGTATTCTTTTATGTGACTAGCAGCCTTTTTTGTTCTGTAAAAATAGGTTCTCAAGTGGAAACGAACAGTGAAAAGCCACAAGTCACTGATTATGTTGTCCACATGCAAATGATTTAGTTAGTGTAAACCACCATCACCTCATTGCCATGTATGTAACTCTCAATATGTTTGGGTTTTCAAAGTAAATGTCATGATGTGTTATGGCAGAAGAAAACAATTCTGCCATATCAGTGGAGCAGTATTTAATTGTTCTGTAGAAAGCTATGAATTTTGAATCTGTGTGTTACCGCTCCTTGACTGCTACATATTCTGTATGAATGAATCCAGAATTTTCTGTGTTTTCTTATTCATATGTAATAATCATCATCATAGAGAACCGCACATTCATTCCTCTGAGCTTGAATCTGTGCTCGACATGCCAAGTGTAGCAAAAAAAAGATGCTCTGGTGCAACAAACAACACTCCCTCTCCTCCACACTTGCACACGGCAACTGCCGTTTCTCGTTTCTGGCCGGACATGTTTGTGGAACTGTGTTTCAAGCTAGTCAGCAACTAGTTGCTTGTTACATTCCTTTCCAGTCACTCTGTGGGTGGGTGGCCTTATACACATTGCTTTTGGGCACACTTTTAGCTTTGTTGTGCCTTTGGAAATTACAGTGCGCAAGAACTAGCCCAGTTGCAAAAGGAGAAGCAGCCTTCCAATCTTAACCTGTGAAGCCATCTAGGAGGTTTCAACAGACTGAGATATTAGCATACTCTGATGTCATAATATTGTGGTCAACGCATCCGTACAGATACCTGTTGTTAACGCTATACAGAATTGAAAAATCACTAAGAGTTGAGAGCAATAGTAGTACAGACCAGTAACTACACAGTCTTTGCTCTACAAAATAAAACATTATCCATTATGGGCTGCACAAATTTCAGTTTATTTGCTATAGGCCGTTTTTGACTTTATAGTTATTATGAAGCAATATGTTGCTTGATAATGACCGTGAAGTTGCAATTGGCCAATAGCAAATAAACTGAAAATTGTGCAGCCCCCAAGGGACAACAGTTTTCTTTCGAAAACTGTATAGTGTCTGTGGACCCATGTACAAACATTTATGTAGTCTTTAAAGTGTCAAATTTGTCTATCGACCATTGCCCAAAGAAGTTTACTTATGAGAAAAACACTATTTTTTCTAAGTATTGCTTCAAATTTTGAAAGGGGTCTGGTATGCATGCCGTTGAGTGCTCTGAAACAACCTCCACCATCACCAGCATAATAGCTCAGGAAGTTATGAAGCTCAAACAGGCCATGATCCAGATTGTGATAAATTTGCATTATTGCTGCATTTGGATTGTGATCGGTTATCTGAATCAATTTGGGCGTGAAGATGTTGAAAAGGTATTGGACTTGTTCTTGTAGTCTGTTGTAGATAAACTATACACTGACTACATTAATTACAGTAAATCCTAGTGCAATGAAGGAAAGGTGTGGGTAATTTCTTCTCTTGAATTGAATTGTTGCTGCTCTGGACAGTGGACCAATGATTTGTTGTGTAGTGTCCTCAAGTATTCACTACAATATTGGAATCTGCATAATAATGATTAAGCTACAGAACTGTGATTTTATAGTGATGCATGAAGAATTTAATCATTTTTAAAAACACTTTCAGGTCGACTTTATCAAGTTGAATATGCAATGGAAGCAATCAGCCATGCTGGCACTTGCCTGGGAATTTTAGCCAATGATGGAATTTTGTTAGCTGCTGAGAGAAGAAATACAAACAAACTTCTTGATGAAGTCTTTTTCTCAGAGAAAATATACAAACTTAACGAGTAAGTTCTTACAGCTGTTTGTACTGTAATTTTGTTTTTGGGGTATCACAGGCCATCTGGATTAAAATTTTTGTTTTGTGTTCCAGTGATATGGTGTGCAGTGTGGCAGGCATAACGTCAGATGCTAATGTACTTACAAATGAACTTAGAATGATAGCTCAGCGTTACCTGATCCAGTATGGAGAATCAATCCCGTGTGAACAGCTAGTTTCCTGGCTCTGTGATGTTAAGCAAGCTTACACACAATATGGAGGTATCATGTCTCACATAAAGCATTCTTTTGGACCAGATTGTGATTGTAGTTTATTTTATACTTACTGTGTGCCATTTCACCAGGTAAACGTCCATTTGGTGTTTCCATTCTGTATATGGGATGGGACAAGCATTATGGTTACCAGCTATATCAGTCTGATCCTAGTGGAAACTATGGTGGTTGGAAGGCAACATGCATTGGAAACAATAGTGCGGTTAGTATTTTGATTTATTAATGAAACTTATTTACTGTTGTATATATTTTGCCCTCTGCTGCTGCAGTTCTGCATTAAGAAAGGAAGCAGCACTGGCAATGTAACTATGCTGTAGGGGAGGGAGGGACAATAGAAGGCTATTGAAAGTTGAATCCAAGGTGGATGGTAGATGACTAATAAGTTAAAAAAAAAAATCAGAACAATATTATGGATAAAATCGAAAATACGCAGGGAGTGGGTGTGATCAGCAGCCATGTTGCATGCACATTGCAATTCGAAAAAGGGTTTTACTAATGTAATAATATGAAATGATATTTGTTGTGTAATTTAACATTATTTGCAGTTGCTGGCTTTTATACACCAAGTGCCAACAGTTTATACCTGCTTAGTTATGACAGAGAGAGAATTACAACATTGTTGTATGAATTCCTAATGTAACATTGTTCCTTCCACAGTAAAGAGGATTTCCTAAAGAATGGCTAGCAATGATCTAAGTGAGACATTGCCCTCGTCACATAACATCAATTTTTCAGTCAAGAGTATGTTTTCATATTTACAGGGAAAGTGTGCTCCTTTATATGTGTTGCTGATGTTATGTAGCTTTTGTTTAGACCTAAAGAGAACAATTATTACTTTTGTCAAAAGATAAGCGTGTAATTTGCGTTTGTGTTGGAAGATACTCAGCGCCTGGTATACCTAAAATTTGCTGAAGTTCTGTAAAATCTTAATAGTAGTACTTGCATAACAACTCATCATGAGTAGTAGTGACATACTTTTTCTCTGAATAAGTGGGCCACTCTAGCCATATTAAGAAAAAAATTAGTGATCTAGTAAGTAGTGGCTGATAATAGTGAGAATCTCTGTCTGAAAGTACATGTGCAAATACTCAGACAGAGAGGGAGTGATATTTTAAAGATTAAATGTATGCAATTTCCAGCAGTACAGACCTTATATCAGTCGATCAAAACAAGAGCATACAGATATTACAATCTGTGCAGCAATAAGAAACAAAGCATTATTATCACAAAGAAGACCATAGCTTCTACATTACAAAAGAAACAATTTTCTTTGAGTGTTCTTTGGTTTGGTCGCATCTGAGATGCGACTTGTATATTAATTTACAAATGCTGATAAAATTCCTTTGTCCCATGTCTTTGTTTATTACATCATTTTTATACAGTTCTCTTATCTTTTGCACTAAATTTTTCCAGAAGACTTTACAGTATACAGTGTTTAAATCATACCTGCTTTAGCTGCTATTGTTGTTTCATCAGTGGCCAGTCAGCCAGTGTCTAGCCAGGCTCAATGCAGTGTGTATGGTTAGTCAGATCGTACTGTGTGTTTATTATTGTTTGTGCCATATTTTGCCAATATGAGCACTGAATCTTAAAAACATCAGAGGAAATTTGTTTCTTTGATAATGAAAGTTTTTGCCCTGAAAAGACTGGACAGAGGGAAGACTATAAAAAAGGTAGCAGTTTAGTTGTGTGTAGGCAAAGTAACAGTGACTCTTCATGTAATTGTAGTTTTCCCCTGCTCGGTTCCAGTTACCTTGAATACTGAGGATTTAATGTATGCATATCTGTCTGTGTGTGTTTCGTTCATGGACAAGAAATGAGATGACTCTTGTCAGTCCAACGGATTGGAAACTTTCAGTAGATACAGGTTTTACTGAATGCCCTCAGCACAAGATCTTCCTCTGCTAGCCCTTTCTTACCCATTAAGGGCCATGCTGTTAGTTTAAATTTGAAACCAGTGGGCAAAGTTTTGTCAGAAGAGAGATACTTGGAACATATGATGTGTGGCATAGTTTAGGACAAGGTTAGTTTGTTGTTTATTTTTTACGTTATTGTTGTCAGTTGCACTGCTCATCTTAATGAAACATAATCCATAAAGATTTTGTTTTGCATTAGTTACTGAATTGTCATTTGAGGAAACTTGGGTTGCAGGTCCAAGTGAGCTGGCACAGTGGTAAGGCACTCTTCTTGTGTTCGGGAGAACTACAGTTACCCTCATTGAGACATCCAGATTTAGGTTTTCCATGATTTTTGCAAATCGTTTAAGTTGAATGCTGGGGTATTTCCTTTGGAAGGGCCCCCTTGGGCCATTGTGTGTGTGTGTGTGTGTGTGTGTGTGTGTGTGTGTGTGTGAGAAAAAGTTCCTTGGCTACACGTGGAACCCACTATTTACACCCAAGCTGTGACCTCTCTGTGCGTGCAGAGGAGTAGATGTCTCTCTGTTTGGGGGCATGTGGGCTCTGGGCAATGGCCTTCAGGCCAGGAAGTCATTGTTGGTGGGGCTGAGTGGTGCACATTTTGTGGGGGGAGGGGAGATAGATCTCATGTTCGGAGCAGGCAATATCACGACAGATACCTAGATAGATACCTGGAGCAATCGGAGACAACCGGTGGCTGTGGGGCTCCAGCTCTCTCTTCAGACATACCCAACTTTTTCAGTGCAGTTGTGACCCTAAGAACTATACCTCCATGGTCATACCATGAGAGAAAAACAAAAATAAAGTGAAATGCAGGAACTTTTCCCCTGAGTTCCTGGTTTGCAGCCAGTCTGATGGAGGGTTTATTCTATCTGCTATATGCCGAGGTTCTCTTTGAAGAACTTCGAAACTGTATTTGGAGAAACCTCTACCCTTGGCAGGTTGTGGAGCGGTTCAGTGTTAATTAAAACACTGTATCCAAATCAGTCAGGAGTATAACTAACTTAGTAATGTACCTGTTACTGTACCATGCCATAAGAGCCTGAGCGTGAAATAGGGTTTTTGATTTTTCAGCAGGATATAATGCTATAGACAGAAGAGTAATTATGTGAAAACTATGAGAAGTGAAGAGTTCACTTCGTATGTCATTTGCTACATTGAGGCCAGCCAGACAATGAAGTTGACACAGGAGTGTTCAATCCTCACTTTTGATGATGATTAGCTTCCTGAGAATGTCTTGTTCTATCATTGTGAATTAAAACTGTATTTAACACACCAGATACCATGTTTTAAATGCTAACACTTGGTGCATATACATCCTGGAGTGTAATCTACTCAATTTATGGAGACTGTTTGGCTACATTATGAAAACCAGCCATGTGAGCAACCATCTTCGTGTGTGAATTGCAGAGGAGACCACCTCCCCAATCCTTCAACTGTGCTGCTGTAATTAAGGAATGTAAACATAGGAATTTAAGGTCTCCCATCGCATCTCATATTTTGAAGCTTGTAAAAAATGCAGTCATATAATCTGTCCCAATGGTATCAGCTTTTAACACTACTGTGTCCATATTATTGGCGAGTACTTACTTCCTGCATTCCTTGGGTATCAACCACTGATAGTTGTAAAAGTATCTACATGTACATAAAGTTGCATTGATGAGTTTTTCAGACTTCTTTGAAATGATTGCTGGTGCATTTACGTGGTTGTGTGGTTGTGTGTGTGTGTGTGTGTGTGTGTGTGTGTGTGTGTGTGTGTGTGTGTGTGTGTGTACTTTTGCTGGAAAGAGAGGTAGTGCTCGAGAGCTAGTGTGAATGCTGTTTTCTGTTGCTCTACTGTGCTCCATGCATCGATCCACGGCAGGTGAGTGGTTGCATTGATCCACAGCAGGTGAGTGGCTCCCGTTTCCTTATTTTGCATGTTGCTCCATCCAGGAATTTCCTTTATTGTTATCCAAATAATTTTAATTTACTTGATGGAAGATAAGTGTCTTCTCTGCTTGTCCTGGTTTTTTAAAATTCTATTTTAATAATTGCCTTTAAGAATGTTTTAGAAACATGTTAGAATAAGCGATAGTGTTACATAGCACTTGGTTTGCTAAAAAGAGTAGTCATATCTACAGGACTGATAATGACATAATATTTTAGAACAAAATATGTTTTTATTAAGTAAAATTTTTAATTTTTACTTCACTTGCATTTTAGGCTGCTGTATCCAGTTTAAAGCAGGAGTACAAGGAAGGTGAAACAACACTGAAGGATGCCCAGGCCTTAGCTATAAAAGTCCTTAGCAAAACTCTGGACATGACAAAACTTACTGCAGAAAAGGGTAATGATGAACTTGCTATCAAAGGCAATTTGTATACGTTGAACAAGGAACAGATAATCTAAGCTATTGAAATTATTCATTTCAGTTGAAATGGCAACACTGACACGTGAAAATGGGAAAACAAAAATATGCATCTTACCAGCTAAAGAAGTAGAAGATTTAATAGCAGCATTTGAAAAGGAAGAGGCAGAAGCAGAAGCAGCAAGAAAGGAAAAACAAAAGTCATAAAATAATTTTATTTCTAATTGTTATATTTAAATTTTTCTGAAGTACGGTTTTCCAGAAATATAAAAAATATTCTTTTGCACAATTTACTGAAGTCCAGTTTAACCCTTTTTCCCACCTCCTGTTTATATCTTCTGTTTTATTGATTTACTTTACCAAAGTTTACCTGACTTTTTATATCTGTGCATTTACTTTTGCTCTTAACCATCATTCTTAGTCTGTTTTCTTTCTTGCTCTTATTTGCTTACAATATGTCTCATTCATTACTTCATACAAAACCTTCCTGGAAGAAAGCAACTTTGTGCGGGTTCAGAAATTGAATCTGTTTCTTTATTTTTGTGGTAGTGCTTTGCCAATTTACCATCCAGACACAACCCACAGACTGACTTACAGCATCAATCTGTGAGTACTTACAGAAAGAAGTATATTGAGTTTCAAAAGGAAATCGTAACAGTGTGAAGCCATGAGATACGGTTGGAGGCCTCGGTAAGCAGGATGTTGGCTTTTATGAATGAAGGTGTGAGTTCAAGCTACAACATAATCTTCCAGAAAATTTCATGTCAGTGGTAACTTCAGAGTGACAGTTTCATTTCATTTACTGCTTACTGTAGCATTCTGTTTTATTCTATTTTCTGTACCTTCTCCTTTGATTCATGATTGCATACAACAATCCTTATCTTCTATGTCAGCAGCCTTTGAAGCTGTCTTCTTTTTTTGCTTTATATTTAGAAACGGAATTCCAAGTTTTGAAAGCTCAGGCTTTATGTTGCTTTGGTATTGCATTGTACGTATGTGTGTGTGAGAGAGAGAGAGAGAGAGAGAGAGAGAGAGAGAGTGTGGTGGGGGGAGGGGGGGGGGGGGGCTGCAGGAAACATAAACATATTGGATAACTGGCTGAGGAAAACAATTTTTGGAAGCAAAAATTTCTAAGCCCAAGCCACCAGATAGTTTTGGAATCTTGATTTTGTCTGACTTAATTGTTGATTTCCAACAGATAGTTGTACTGCCTTTCTCCCAGCATCATATTCAGGTTGACCGTTATTGGTAATAGCAAAATACTGTTTTTCTACAGTCTTCTTCCTCTCTAGAAGGACATCCGATTCCATAACCTGATGTTTGTCAGCTATTGCTTGTGTGTGTGTGTGTGTGTGTGTGTGTGTGTGTGTGTGTGTGTGTGTGTGTGTGTGTGTTAGTGCGTGACCATCACTGAAAAAATACTTTTTATAACTTTGAGTCCTTCTGTGTCTTCTGCATGTTGTAGTTGTTGTGATTAACTTTCACTGTTTACAAGTTTACTGAATGATCTTGTCTGTTGATTCTTTTTGCTTGAAGTGGTTAGCACAAGTGCCGGAATCTGTAAATTCAGTGCTGATATGTAACAGACCAAAATGTGTCTTTCCATGTTTTGAGTATGAATGTGATCTTTGGTAATGTGTTGTTAATTTTGCTGTAAACCTGTACCCAATTGAATATGACCTTCCATATGTTACATTTAGTTGTTTTCCACTGGAACATTACCGCCTGAAATGTATTAGTCAGTAACATGTCATACATGTGAAAGTATGCTTGCATGTTATGAGACAGAGAAATGAGGGTATTGAAGGGTACAGCAGATCCAAAAAGAAAAGATTTTCCAATTTTCAAAAAGGTGGCTTCCTTTTAAGCTCTGGGTAACTAAAACTGTTGCCTAAAGCTGACATGTCATTTACTGTCTTCTACCTAATATGTGAAACACTGGGTAAGCATATAGTCATTTGAAGTCTTCAAGAATGCTATACCATAGTGATGTGCAAGTATCAGATAAAATCATGCGAAATTTGAGAAAAATTTTCAATTGCTAGCCCATATCTTAAGTGCTCAGGAGTATCTGATTTGCCTTATGGAAAGAAAGAAAAGAAATGAGTTATCAAATAAACAATGTAAGCTGTATGCAGAATGTGTATTATGTTTGTCATTCAGTATATTGTATGAGGGTCACTCCAAAAGAAATGCACACTATTTTTTTTTTAAATCCATCTTTCATTCTACATGTTTGAAAGTTTTACAGTGTGTAGATACATCCTTTAGGAACAATATTTTCATTTCTCCACATAATTTCCATCCCTCTCAACTGCCTTACGCAATCTTGGAACCAGCACCTGTATACCCGCACGGTAAAATTCTGGACTGACCTGTTGGAGCCACTGTTTGGCAATGTGCACAAGGAGTCATCATCTTCAAACCTTGTTCCACGAAGAGAGTCTTTCAGTTTCCCAAAGAGATGATAGTCACATGGAGCCAGGTCAGGACTGTAAGGCGGGTGTTTCAGTGTTGTCCATTTGAGTTTTGTGATTGCTTCCATGGTTTTTTGACTGACATGTGGCAGTGCATTGCCGTGCAACAGCAAAACATCCTGCTTTTGCTGATGTGGTCGAACATGACTCAGTGGAGCTTGAAGTTTCTTCAGTGTCGTCACATATGCATCAGAATTTATGGTGGTTCCACTTGGCATGATGTCCACAAGCAAGAGTCCTTCGGAATCGAAAAACACTGTAGCCATAACATTTCCAGCAGTAGTTGTGTGGATTTGAATTTTTTTTTCCTTGGTTGAATTTGCATGCTGCCACTCCATTGATTTCCTCTTCGTCTCTGGTGAAAAATGATGGAGCCATGTTTCATCACCTGTCACAATTCTTCCAAGAAATTCATCTCCACCATTCTTGTACTGTTCCAAAAGTTCGCTGCATACCGTTTCTCGTGTTTCTTTGTGAGCCACTGTCAACATCCTGGGAACCCACCTGACACAAACCATTTTTAATGCCAAAACTTTCAGTATTCTGCAAACACTTCCTTCCCCTATCCCAGCGTAGCTTGACAATTCGTTCACTGTGATGTGTCTGTCAGCAGCCACCAATTCATTAACGCTCTGCACATTGTCTGGAGAGTGGGAAGTACGAGACCTGCTGCTGCGAGGACAATCCTCAATATTGCCGTGCCCGCTTTCATCATGTAACCTGATTGTCCAATGACTAACTGTACTGCAATCAACAGCAGCATCTCCATACACCTTTTTCAACCTCTTGTGGATGTTTCCCACTGTCTCGTTTTCACAGCACAGGAATCTGACAGCACGTTGCTTCTGATGAACATAAAGTGTAGCAGCCATACTGAAGACATGCTGTGATGATGCCACTCACGGGAACGGGTTGAACTAAGTTTGAAAACAAGCGGGAAGGACGTATCTACATTCTGTAAAACTTTCACACATGCAGAATGAAAACTGTATTTTTCAAAAATAGTGTGCATATCTTTTGGAGTGACCCTTGTACTTGGAGAACTGTAACATGCTACCACAGTACAGAAAAAGGATGCCGATATTGGCACTAGTGTATCAGCAACACAGTTCCAAGGGTCTTGCAAAAGGAATGTCTGAACTCTTTTGTATAAATTAATGGGTTAACATGATAGCACAGGCTGAGTGGTAGTCAGACAAGCGGACAAAGTAGTTTCTACTAAAGTGTTACTCCCATTCTTACCAGAGGGAAATCAGTCTGCACACTAATAAGAGGCCAGAAAAGTCAGTCTTTGCATTTAGACTATGGATTTCTGATGTCACACAAGACATCACTTTGGTGATTGCACCATACTTTCAGAACAAATGTTCTTATTTTGTGTTGGAAGTGAGTGTTTGTGTATTGAAGAGGAGGAGACAGATGAGAGAGAGTCACTAATAATGAGATGTGCTGGTACCACAGTGTACTGTCACTATCTAGTTTTAAGTGACACTTTTGGGAACTTGTAAGAAAGCCACAGTGAAGGATTGCATTAGCTACTCTGTACAGGTAAATGCAGTGTGGTGACATAAGATTCATAATGACACATACTCAAAAGGGTAGGTCAACCATGCATGGGAAAACTTGCAACACAGCGGTAATGCCCGGTGTGGGCAGGATGGTGTCACCACACCAAGGCAAGAAACATATTATTAGCTGAGTGATTGGGGGCAGGTTAACAGTGCAATGAAAGCACACTAGAGCCACATAAATAACTTTGAATTTTGAGACAAATTCATTTGGAGTCCAGCCTTACCACCAATGCCAGGGTCAAACTAGACAGGAAGTCGGCCAGGTGCTGCCAGCTGCAGCCATGGGTTTGAGACTTTGTTAGACCAGCCACCATCTGCACTCAGTCACCCCTGTGGGACTTCGTGCTACAGCACCAGTGACCTGTCCTCCACACCTGATGCCAACAGGCTCAAAATGGGGCAGTGGTTTGCGTCCTGTGTATGGCAGTCTACCTCACCTCCGCAGTGGACGCAGACTGGGCCTGAGTGGGTGCAGGTGTCTGACAGTACAATCCAGTCACTGCAATAGAAGAAACGTGCTGCTGAAACGAGCCCATGGCCTACTAACAAACCACAATCTGTTGCCCTGTCTGACATCATAACACAGGGTGCTGATGCATGTATCTCTCGGCTAGGACAGAAGCCAGCCATCTGCTAGCCATCACTGGCCTGTTGCACCAGAGTGGGACATTTCTATGTCACAGTCTTGATGACAAGATGGTTATTTGAAATCTAGTAAAATATTTCTCTTGACCACTAGTGTCACTGGTTCCCACTAGCCTGTCCCTGGTCCGCTCGCCCTACTGAGTGCTGTTGGCACTCTACAGAGTGATATCAGCAGGGCATCTTAAAGCCAATTAAGACACCATTTGGCAACAGCGGAGAGTGCCTACGACTGCCACACATGTATGAAGAAGATGACTTGACATTGCAGGCATGCAGTTTTGTTGACACATTGAGAGGTGAGAGCAATATTTTTTTTTATTTTCGTTTGACTGTGACATCATGGAAATTAAGTAGATTTTGCCAGGGGTTTAGTTGTGCTTGTTAAGTTCAGTGTGCAACAGGTGAACACAGATCATATTTCTGAAGAGGTGTAAAGATCACTGTTAGTTTGTGTCTGGTTGTAGGGGCAATATGGGTGTCATGAGCAAGCGGTGTACTTCATTGTCTAATAGTATAGAAGCAGTTAACTGTGAGTAATTATTTTTCAGGATGTGAAGCTAAATTTAGTCATTATTTCAATGTGTAGTAGTAATTCTAAGTGGCTCCTTAGATGAGAGTAGTTAAATTAAAAAAAAAGGAATACTATCATACTGTTACAGTTAAATGTTCTCGTAACGTGATTTTGTTTTATGCAGAGAAAGCAATATGGCTCAGTATATTTAAGCATGTGAGGTAGTGAGAAGCATGGGGATAGTGTTTTTTCTAGCTTATGTTTGCGTAATTGATAAGAGGTTATGTTGTGATTGGTATCAGCAGGAGCAGGGTTTTGGTACTGCAAGGGGCTACCACAGAGATGTTATCGAGAATTTTGGCAGCTGATGTGGATAAGATATGAACACACTCTGCAAAGGTGTCTAAGTGATAGGAAGCAATTCAGGTTGAGGTTGAAGAAAGAGCTTGTTACAGAACTTAAAGTGCGCTCAGTATTGCTCATCTTGAGCTTGGGCCAGTCACTGTTTCCGTTTTGCTTCTTTTTTCACAGTTATGTTCACCTTCCTTCTGTTGTCATGCTTGATCTGTTTTCAGTTGCTAACAGGCTCTGAATTGGGCCATTTTACCACTAAATCTTGAGTCGAGTGCAGTGGGGAGTTCTTCCGAGGAAGGAAGAGAAACAGTTCAAGTTGTCTGAGGTTGTAGATACTGTATTAATGAATAGAACAGTAGGCATTTCAGTTGAAGAGGAATGGACATATCTAAAAAGAACAGTTACAGAAACTAAAAAGAAAAACATAGCTGCAAGGAAGGTAACTGTGAAGAAGGTATACATGCCGACGTAGTAAGTGGAAGATGAAGGGATAGAGAAGATACATGAAGATGCTAAATGAGTAAGAAACGGTTATAGGAGAATATAGGCTTGATGGTAGGAATGAGAGAGGAGAATGACTTGAGGTATCCTTGGAAAAGGCCAGAAGATATGGGAAAAATTCAGTTACATTACATCATAGTCAGGCAGAGATTCCAAAATTCATTATAATATTGGATTTTAAGGTGTATCCAGCAGAAGATAAAGACTCATATCACAATTTAATATCGATGAAGACTAGGCTGAAGTTCAAGAGACTAGTTAGGATGAAGAGATGGAAATACTAACAAGGGAAACTACCCATTGCATCCCCATCAGATTTAGCAGTAAGATTAAAGAAGAAAGTACAAAAATGTTCAGGGAAGTTCAGGGATAGAGAAATAAGTCATGTAGGAATGAAATAAATAGTAAGTGCAGGGGAGCTAAAGTGAAATGGCTGTATGAAAAACATTAAAAAATTAGAAAAGAAATGATTGTTGGAAAGAATAATTCAGCCTACAGTCGGGTCAATACAATGTCTGGTGAAATTACAAGCGAGGGCAGTAACATTAAGAGAGCAAACGGCATTCCACTGTTAAATGGAGAGAAGAGAATGGATAAGTGGAAGGAGTATAGTGAAGGCCTCTGTGAGGGGGGACTACTTGGGTGATGACATGATAGAAGAAGAAACAGAAGGTGATGGGCAAGATATATAAGATAGAGTATAACAATCACAATTTAAGAGAGCTTTGGAGGACTTAAGATCAAGTAAGGTATAAGGGATAGATAACATTCCATCAGAATTTGTAGTGTCATTAGGGAAGTGGCAACAAAATGACCATGTTGTTGTGTAGAATGTATGACAGGCAATATATCATCAGAATTTTGGAAAAAAACGCCATCCATACAGTTTCAAAGATTGCAAGAGCTCACAGGTGCGGGAATTATAGCACAATCAGCTTAACAGCTCATGCATATAAGTCGCTGACAAGAAGAATGGAAAAGAAAATTGAGGATCTGTTAGATGATAATCATTTTATGTTTAGGAAAGCTAAAGGCACCAGAGAACCAGTTCTGACATGGCACTTAATAATACAGTATGTAGAAAAACCAAGAGGGAACAAGGAGTGGAAGACAAAGAACAAAGCGCTGGGATTAATAGGGGTGCAAGACATGGATGTGGTTGTTCACCCCTACTGTTCAGTCTATAAATCAAAGAAGTAATGACGATGCAAGTCATCACTTCCTTTAGTTGTAAATATACACTACTGGCCATTAAAATTGCTACACCAAGAAGAAATGCAACTGATAAACGGGTATTCATTGGACAAATACATTATACTAGAACTGACAAGTGATTACATTTTCACGCAATTTGGGTGCATAGATCCTGAGAAATCAGTACCCAAAACAACCACCTCTGGCCGTAATAACAGCCTTGATACACCTGGGCTTTGAGTCAAACAGAGCTTGGATGGCGTTTACAGGTACAGCTGCCCATGCAGCTTCAACATGATACCACAGTTCACCAAGAGTAGTGACTGGCATATGGTGATGAGCCAGTTGCTCGGCCACCATTGACCAGACGTTTTCAATTGGTGAGAGATCTGGAGAATGTGCTGGCTAGGGCAGCAGCCGAACATTTTCTGTATCCAGAAAGGCCCGTACAGGACCTGCAACATGCGGACGCTCAGTATCCTGTTGAAATGTAGGGTTTTGCAGGGATCAAATGAAGGGTAGAACCACGGGTCATAACACATCTGAAATGTAATGTCCACTGTTCAAAGTGCCGTCAATGTGAACAAGAGGTGACGGAGACGTGTAACCAGCGGCACCCCATACCATCATGCCGGTTGATAAGCCAGTATGGCGATGACGAATACATGCTTCCAATATGTGTTCACCGCAATGTCGCCAAACAGGGATGCGATCATCATGACGCTGTAAACAGAACCTGGATTCATCTGAAAAAATGATGTTTTGCCATTCGTGCACCCAGGTTCGTTGTTGAGTACATCATTGCAGGCACTCCTGTCTGTGATGCAGCATCCAGGGTAACCACAGCCATAGTCTCCGAGCTGATAATCCATGCTGCTGCAAACATTGTTGAACTGTTCGTGCAGATGGTTGTTGTCTTGCAAATGTCCCCATCTGTTGACTCAGGGATCGACATGTGGCTGCACGATCTGTTACAGCCATCCGGATAAGATGCCTGTCGTCTCGACTGCTAGTGATACGAGGCCATTGGGATCCAGCACGGCGTTCCGTATTACCCTCCTGAACCCACCGATTCCATGTTCTGCTAACAGTCATTGGATCTCGACCAACGCGAGCAGCAATGTCGCGATACGATAAACAGCAATAATGATAGGCTACAATCCGACCTTTATCAAAGTCGGAAACGTGATGGTGCGCATTTCTCCTCCTTACACGAGGCATCACAATGTTTCACCAGGCAACGCCGGTCAACTGCTGTTTGTGTATAAGCAATCGGTTGGAAACTTTCCTCATGTCAGCACGTTGTAGGCGTCCCCACTGGCGTCAACTTTGTGTGAATGCTCTGAAAATCTAATCATTTGCATATCACAGCATCTTCATCCTGTCGGTTAAATTTCGTGTCTGTAGCACGTTATCTTCATGGTGTAGCAATTTTAATGACCAGTAGTGTATGTCTGAGTGAACTAAATGTTGTTATCTTTACATAAAGAAAAATATCATGGCAATAACTTTCAAATTTTCATGTATGAATTATTGAATTTAACATCACACTTTTGTTGCACTGTGCCTGTATCACTTTCAGAACTCTAACTAATAAACAAATTAATTAATTTAATAAGACTGAACCTTAAATTGCTAATGTGCCCCTCTACCGCAACATTACCATAAAAACAGTGAATGGTATAGAACATAAGAATAACAGTGATCTATTGAAGTTTACAAAATAATGACAAATTTTATTAAATTTTTAGTAACTACAATTTATGACAAACACAAATTGTTTAAGGAATGGTTTTTGATAGGCAAAGCATACATTGGGGTAGAAGCTATACTAATTGTCCCCTGAAGTAATCCATTTTACTACCCAGTCTGACTTGGTTTACATGAGTCCACTGTGAGGCCCAGCTCTCTTCAAATGGAATCCACAAACTTTGTTATACCTGAGAAAAGAGAGCTATGAATATCATTTAACAACCTTACCCTGGTACAGCAATACTTTACCCTTTCACCGTGATTTAGGTGGCAGCCGAAAATGGCACATTGTGGGCGAGGAGTGGTGCACTATGGCAGCTGTATGTTCTGATACATCCATGAAAATATGCAAACTATGTTCCCTGGCATTTTGATTATCAGAATGCGGGAAACTTCCCTATCACTCCTGAAATCCCAGCAGATTTCAGTATGAGATGCACTTATTCATTGGTTTGGCCAAACCAATTTGGCTCACAGGCACAAACAGCTCACAGTGGAATTGTCAAATGTCAGATGGCTGATTCAGGATGAATAAGTTCACCCTCGTGACACACGATATGCCCATGATGTGCAGTTCCACTGTTGGTACAGTCGAAAACTGTCACTGGCTCTTAGTCCACCACAAGATACAGATCACACGTCTCACCCACTAGGGGAAGACCTGAAGTTCTGTCACCACCACTTTCCACCAAGCCTCACAGAACTATTCTCTACTCATTGAATCTCCCCTCTTCACTGTTCTGTGGGCTTGTTAACCGATCCAGACACAGCACTGAGGTTCCCACACTGGGGGAGCAATCATCTGCTTTGCATATTGTGAGAGGAGCTAGTCAGTGACTCCAGATTTCTCTAGTCTGAAAAAAGAAGGTATTAGACTAGGGAGGCATCATTCTCACGGCAATGAAGGCCGTGTTGTGGCAAAACACATCTATTTAGATGGGACCACAGTCCCTCATTTACTTGGCTAACCATTTCCAATTTCTGAAAGAAGGCCGTTGAGCTTCCCAGACGGTCATGATCATGAAGTATGTTTTTGTCACTCACTAAAAGAACATGACTTCCTGGCATCAGGGGATGCAAAAAAACTTAGTTTATAGCAGTCTTTCTTAAATGGCTTCCTCTACCCACTTTCGGCCTTTGTGATGGACTGTTGGCTGGCCCAGGTAAAATGTTTCGCAATCTGGCGCCCTTCTGTCTGACTTAGTAGGAGGAGAGAACTTCGGCCAGCAGTTGCCTGTAGCTGACAGCTTTGGTGTGGCCATGTGGTATGTCATGTCAGCTGGTCACTCATTATGCGTGGTCACCATGTTGTGGTGTCACACTGCCAGCTGCCTGCGAGGTCACACTATATCACACCAGCCCTGCCTGCCCAGCATCTAGCCACGCTGCATCCCTCCAGCTGTGGCCTGTGCGGGTCTACTTATAGATTGCTGTTTAAAACACCATAGTCCTCTGCACAATCCTTTGTGCGTATTTTAGTGTGGTGTTTTTACAATGAGTGTTTACAAAAATACACATTGAAAATCACAACAAAATACATTAACAATATGCAGCTAGATCTTTACAATTGATGACTGCAACAAATTGTAACATGCCTTATCGTTTTATTTAATCTATGTTTGTATTAAGGTTCCATAACCAAAAAAAGAACCTTTACAGATCTTATATGATTTTAATAAACATTGATAATTAACACTCATCTAAAAGAAATAAACTAAGCATTTTCTAGTGCTGAATTTATGTTGCTGTAGTGTATATCAGTGTTTTGTTAGTTTCCCCAACGCCACTCATGCACTCCAATGGGATAAGTTGGCACAGCCTGCACAGTCATACTTCAAGCACTCTCACACCATGCAACATTTACTTCTAATTATATTCTACACATTGCAAGTCCAGCTATATCTAGCCGTCTCTATTTTACATTACTCTGGACTTTGATACTTTCCTGATGCCAACTTATTGTATGGTGACACTAATGTGGTTATCTGGGACGAATACTGCCCACCGTCATCTGTACACTCCTTATTGTTCTGTCAGGATGGATCAGACTTGTGCACAAATTTACATTTGCCTCTGAAACTGACCAATAACTCTCAAAAATTGGTGCACAGATATCGTCAAATAACAGCTGCCACAAAGACATGCTTTACCAGCTTTTTAATAATTTGTAGTGCTTAAGGATTTGTGGTTAAGTTCCATTTTTGTCAGGTCCCAGCCTCTACTTTGTATATCCTGAGAGGAGCCAATCAGCGACTCTGGATCTGTCTGAAAAAAGATGATTTTAGACCAGGGAAGCATCATTCTCATGGTAAGAAAGGTCATGTTTTGGCAAAAAACATCTACCTAAAGAGAACTACAATCCATCACATATAGAGCGATCTAATCTTCCCAGACAACCATTTCCAATTTCTGAAAGAAGACTGGTAAGCTGCCCAAACAGTCGTGCCCGTGAAATATAAGTTTTTACCACTCACTGGAAGAACCTAGCGACACCCTGGCATCAGGGGGACTACAGTTCTGCCTCCACTAAACACGTACACCAGCCGCTCTGTCTTTATTGTACCAACTTCTAACATGAGAATGCACGGAGTTGTATGACCTTCCCACCGTTTGCACAAAAGCTCAGTTTACAGCAGTCTCTCGTAAATGGCTTCCTCCACCCACTTTCGACCGTCTGGTTGCCTTTCTAATGGACTGCTGTCTGGCCCAGGTATAATGTTTTGTAATCTGGCGCCCTTCTGTCCAGTCCTAAGTGGAAGGAGGAGAGAGCTTTGGCCAGAAGCCCCCCCCCAGCAGGAACGGTCCTATGAACATTGATTTCCAAAATCACTCACATGGCCAGGTCACTGCACTCAGCATTTATGGCTCCCAATTCATTTCTCTTCCAGTTTTATGTTGCCTTCACCATGACCTTTTGAGTACAAGTTGTCTACAGGGTACACATGCAGTTATAAGAACATTTTGCCCACAATTTCCCCATGCAAAAAAGTCATAAACCACGTGTAGCAAATGTAGAACTGGGCAACAATGAGATCGTGACCTAACATGTGTTAATCTGATTGACAATGTTGTTAAAGAGTTAGTGACGTGCCACCTTTCAATTGAAATAAAAGAAAGGCTCAAGAGGGGAATTAAAATTCAAGATGGGATATCACTGACAAGATTTGCTGATGAATTGCTGTCCTCAGTGAAAGTGAAGAAGAATTACAGGGTGTGACGAATGGAATGAATAGTCTAATAATTTCAAAATATAGATTGACAGTAAATCAAAGAAGAATGAAAGTAACGAGAAATAGTACAAATGAGAAAAGCAAGACACTTAGAATTGGTGATCACGAAGTAGGCTATGTTATGGAACTCTGCTACCTAGGGAGCAAAGTAACTCATTATGGATTGAGCAAGGAGGACATAAAAAGCAGAGTAGCATTAGCAAAAAGGGCATTCCTGGCCAAAAGTAGTCTACTAGAGCTAAACGTCGGCCTTCATTTGAGGAAGAAATTTCTGAGAATGTGTTTTTCGAAGCATAGCATTGTATGATTGTTGAAACATGGACTATGGGAAAACCAGAACAGAAGAGAAACAAATCATTTGAGATGTGGTGCTACAGAAGAATATTGAAAATTAGGTGGACTTATAAGGTAAGAGATGAGGTGGTTTTCCACAGAATCAGCAAGGAAAGTAGTGTATGGTAAACCCTGAGAAGAAGAAGGGACAGGATGATACGATATCTGCTAAGAGAACGGGGAATAACTTCTACTGCACTACAGGGAACTGTAGAGGGTTAAAAATGTAAAGGAAGATGGAGATTGGAATACATGCAGCATATTATTGAGGAAGCAGATTGCAAGTGCTATTTTGACATGAAAAGGTTGCCACTGAAGAGGAGTTTGTGGCTGGCCACACACAACGAGTCAGAAGACTGATGACTCAAAAAGGTGTACAGTTCCACGTGGCCTAGAAAACAACTTGTAAGTAAGGAAGTGCATATGCCTGTCATGTTTGTGTCTTGCAAAATGGAGGTACATACGATGTTGTTTTAGGTACAACAGGAAATGAATGAGAAGTTGATGACAGTTGAGGCAGAAATGGTATAGGCACTTGTATGTCCTCAGAAGCAGGGCGAACAAAGGAAAAGGAAGAGCAGACAAGTTCGTAGAACGGATGATCTCGTTGTCAGGATTGAAGAGTGTATGCCAGAGATTCAAAATGTAGTGTGGGCACAAGCACTGATTCACAGAATTGCTGACATACGCAGTGAGCTATTTAATGCTGAGTCGGTATCACGACACACGGTGACACGACAAATGGAGAGTGGTTGAAGAACACAAGGCAAGCCTGAAAGTAAACATTCTAACTGAACTTCATACCAGAGTTAACCTACGGTTACAGAAAGGTGTTTCCAGTGTAGAGCTGTGATGAGGTGTGACTAATGTGCAAGGGAAACACTTAAACTGTGTACAAATCCACTAAGGTGTGATTCGCATGGTATGATGCCACCAGGCACCAGGAATCTGTTTTGGTTCAGAAAGGTTACTGGAAAACCAACAATTTCAAGGGCAATTGAGTTTGGAGTGAATGATACAGTGGGAGGAATAAGTGGGAGTACTTGTCGAAGTATTGTGATTGGTTGTGGTGTATGTGGTTTTCTCGTGAGGGTAGTTCTGGTATTATGTTTGCAGGGAAAGCGTAAGGTTAACTGTTGTTGCAATGAGAAAGTTCTGAAAGTTATTCCAAAACAAAGGGTTAAAAAAACCACTGGATAGACGGATGAGATGCCAAGTTTAAGAGTTTAATGCAGGCAGACCATGTTTTGTTGAAAGTGGTGTGTCAAGGACGATTTAGTAAGAGTGTAACTTTTAGTTTTTAAGTGTGGAATACAGAGTTAGAAGCTGTTTGTGCAGAAGCATGGCAAGAGGCCTAACAGTGAAATATGGTTTGTTGGTTATTTTTGAGGTAATGAGCAGGACGAGGGACCCTCCACAAATGTTGTGACATTAAGCGATACAAGTGGAGATTCCAAGTTGATGATAGCCATAAAGTTAAATATAACATAAGAAATATATAGTCATATATAAAAACAAAGATGAGGTGACTTACCGAACAAAAGCGCTGGCAGGTCGATAGACACACAAACAAACACAAACACACACACAAAATTCAAGCTTTCGCAACAAACTGTTGCCTCATCAGGAAAGAGGTAAGGAGAGGGGAAGACGAAAGGAAGTGGGTTTTAAAGGAGAGGGTAAGGAGTCATTCCAATCCCGGGAGCGGAAAGACTTACCTTAGGGGGAAAAAAGGACAGGTATACACTCGCACACACGCACATATCCATCCACACATACAGACACAAGCAGACATATTTAAAGACAAAGAGTTTGAAACTCTTTGTCTTTAAATATGTCTGCTTGTGTCTGTATGTGTGGATGGATATGTGCGTGTGTGCGAGTGTATACCTGTCCTTTTTTCCCCCTAAGGTAAGTCTTTCCGCTCCCGGGATTGGAATGACTCCTTACCCTCTCCTTTAAAACCCACTTCCTTTCGTCTTCCCCTCTCCTTACCTCTTTCCTGATGAGGCAACAGTTTGTTGCGAAAGCTTGAATTTTGTGTGTGTGTTTGTGTTTGTTTGTGTGTCTATCGACCTGCCAGCGCTTTTGTTCGGTAAGTCACCTCATCTTTGTTTTTATATATAATTTTTCCCACGTGGAATGTTTCCTTCCATTATAGAAATATATAGTCAGCCTGGTATAATCTTGGGAGTATGTCCCTTATTTTAAAGGTCAACGATGGAAGTAGTCACGGTGAGGAACTGGCCCTGAGCAAGACCTGAGGGCAGCAATGTAGTTTCGCTACATAGTTTTAACAAGTGTCACCTTTGATCTCAAACGCCCAGAACGACACGAAACCATGCTTAGACTAATATCTGTCGTAGAAACACCGGTGGTCTGTGTCATTTCCATGCAAAACACCGCACTTGTCCGCTATCACTAATAATAATAATAATTTTATTGTCCTTAAGCCATTACAGCAATAGACAAAGTCATACATATAATACAATACAGTACAGTAAATGCTATAGAAGGACAGAATTGTTAAGAACTTTACAGTTTAATATCACAGGTCATGAAATCCTTTACATTGTAGAATGGGTTTACAACTAACCAGTCATAAAGTGTTTGTTTGTATTGTTGCTCTGGTAAATTTTGTATACTTTGTGGAAGTTTGTTAAATAATTTGTGGCCCATAAGTTCATAACTGTTAACTGATTTTGACAGTCTGTGGTAGGGCGTATAGATAGAGCTGTTTGTCCTAGTGCTGTAACAATGTATATTTGCCCTGCGTTTTACTTTACGTAAGTTCTTTTTTGTGTAGATTAAAACATAATAAATATATAGGTTTATTACTGTCATGATTTTTTGTTGAGTAAACGAAGGTTTACAATGAGCCTTGTGTGGTGAGCCTGTAATTATCCTAATAGCTTTCTTTTGCAGCAATAGTATATCATGCACACAAGTGGAGTTTCCCCATAAAATAATGCCATAGGATATGATGCTTTGGAAAAATGAGTAGTAAGATACTCTAACATAATTTTTAGGTACACAGTGCATTAATCGCCTTAACAAATAGATTACCCTAGACAATTTACCGCTAATATACTTAATATGTGGATTCCAAGAAAGTTTATCATCCAAATATACCCCCAAAAATTTAACACAACTAGGATCATCTGATGGAAACTTGTCTTTTAAACTAAATACCATCTGCTGGGTTTTGCTTTCATTAAGCAAGAACCCATTTGCTTTAAACCAGAGTGAAGCTTGCTCAATTGTCTCTGTAACACATGTTTTAAGGCTATTAAGATCATTACTGCTGTTCAGAAATGTTGTATCATCAGCATAGAGTACTGTTCTGGATTTGATAAATGATGGCAGGTCATTTATCATTATTAGGAAAAGGAAAGGGCCCAGCACGGATCCCTGCGGAACACCTACTTCAACTTGTTCTGTACTGGACATTTCTTTCCCAACACAGACGGCTTGCTTACGGTTTTGTAAATATAATCTTAATAGCTTAAGGCTGTTACCTTTAACACCGTAAAAGTCCATTTTTTCGAGTAGTAGTGTATGTTCTACACAGTCAAAGGCTTTGCTTAGGTCACAAAAAGTCACTTGGGCAAAGAATTTATCTTCAAATACTTGATGGACGTATTTAACAACATTGTCTATGGCATCAATGGTTGACAGGTTTTTCCTAAAGCCATACTGTGATCCACTTATTAATCCTATGTTATCAAAGTAAACAGATAATTGTTGGTAAATTATGCATTCTAGAACTTTTGAGAATACTGGGACTATGGATATTGGCCTGTAACTTGAGACAGAATTTTTATCTCCTTTTTTATGTACTGGAACTACCTTAGACAGTTTAAGCTCATCAGGGAAAAAACCCTCCAGTATACACTTGTTTATACAATATGTTAGGGGGTACACTATACAGTCTATTACTTTCTTAAGCATGTTACAAGACAGGTCATATATGTCTACACTGTCTGATGATTTTAACTGCTTCACCATTCTTAATGCAAAACCAGGTGAGACCTCAGAAAAATTGAAGGTACTTGTTTTTGTTGATGACCTAGCAATATTTTTTGACAGTAACTGTGATGAGCTGATTTCAGGTTTAATTATAGCACTTCCTACTTCCTCAACTGATTTAATAAAAAAGTCATTAAATTCCTGGGGAGAGATACTAATTTTGTCACTTCTTTTATCTTTGGCGACACTATTTATTAGAGTCCATGCTGCTTTGCACTTATTGGTGGATTTCTCAATACTTCTGAGATTGTGTGCTTGTTTGGCTTCCACAATTGCTTTTTTGTACTCATTCCTAGATCTAACATAGGCTAGTTTAGCATGGTTGGTTTTCAGATTTTTATAAATATTGTACAACAACATAACTTGATTTTTCATAGTAGACAGCTGTTTTGTGTACCATGTATTTTGTCTATTTGGAACTTTTGCTTTTAGGACTCTGTCAGTTACTTTGCATTTCTTTATTGGTATGCAGTCATTAAAGTGTCCCAAAAATGCTTTGAGAAACCTATCAAATAGTACCTTTGCTGGCAGATAATTGCTTAGAGTATAATGTGTCTCCTCATAACACAGGCCAAACCAACCTCTGTTAGAAAGGGACGTACGAAACGTGTCAATTTTCTTATCTGTGACTGGTCTAGTGACCACAACTTCTGGGACAAACTTATTTACATAACTCTTATCAAGAGGGAACCTACTTGTATAATTTAAAGATACTGAATCATGATCAGAATATGGAAATACCGTCACAAAACATGATTCTTCTGTTGTTTTAAAATTTACAAAAATATTGTCAAGACATGCATGTTCTCTTGTAGGTTTGTTATTGACTGAATGTAAGTTGCACTGTCTTAGTAGGTTTTGGAGTTTAGTGACAGTACGTTTTTGTGTTGTGACATCGAATTCAGCATTCACATCTCCACCTATCATAATATCATAATGTATCCATCTAGTATCTGTAAGTACATGTAACAGCAGATCCAGTTTTTCTAAAAATACATTGGTTATACCCTTAGGTGACCTGTACAGGGAAATTACAACTAACTTAAAACTGTCTATTACTATACCAGCAGCTTCAAAGTTCTGCTCATCACACAGAAAATCTAGATCTAATCTATTGAATGTACCGCTAAGTGACTTGTTAACATATATTGCCACACCACCTCTTAAATGCAATTTTCTGCAGTAGCTACTGGCTAGAATAAAATCATCAAATTTAATAAATGTAAGTTCACTCTCACTAGCCCAGTGTTCACTTAAACAAAAGATATCAAACTTATTTTCTAATCCAAAGTCATTGACAATAAATTCTTTATCCCTTACTCCTTCAATGTTAAGATAACAGATTATAAAATCAAACCTGTCTTTCTTTACAGATGCACTATTTTGCTGAGAGGCTATTAAATCTCTGGCACTATTTATCTTATGGGCTTCTTCCCCTTGCTGCCTTCTACTAAAAAATCATTTAGACGTAATGGAGGTACAGTTTTCCGTTTGCCCGCTACACTTGATACCGCTTCTACTCTTGGAGGTCTCTTCGCGTCTTCTTGTTCATGGCATGATCTAAGTGGCTGGGTTCCCACTGTAGGTAGTTCAAATGTTGCTGCAGAATGGACAGCTGGATCACCTGTTGGTACACTTGTTGCTGAATATGCTGCCATTTTTGCTGTTTCTGTTATCCTAGTTCCTGAATGAGGTGTTCTACCTGTTGTAACTGTAGTTACAGCTTCCTCTCTCCCAGCACATTCTTTTGTAATCAGTGATACCTGATGTTGTGTTACTGCTGCAACTGGAGTACATGGTAGGGAAGATACTTTGCAGGCGTCCTTTATCAGTGGTAGTGGAATAGGATCACTTTTCTTACATCTAGGAGAAACAATATCCACTACCATTTTGATCTTTTGACTGAGCAGCGATTTGCCCCATTTATTTAAATGCATACCATGTGTTGTGAAGTGCTGTCTTTCAAGATCGTCAATACTGAGGAAAAAAGCATTTGAAGTGGTCTTGCAGATCTTTTCATACATCCTGTTTGCTTTTTGGATTTCTCTGTTCACACAAGAAGATTCAGTAAGGTCATGTCTGTGTGGAATGCCTACAACAATAACTTTTTGATCCTCTGTTGTACGTAGCGCATCTCTTAGCACTCTGTTTGCTTCTATTTGTTCATTCTTATATACATCGTTTGCACCGCCCAATATTACAATGCATTCACTTTGTGTCACGTGATTATTGTTTTTATAGTTTTTCAAAACTTCTTTTAGGCCTGCTCCAGGTTTCACAACACTTGTCACATTGAGATCCTGCTGGAAGCGAAGAATTCGTGCAATTCCTCTTCCGTGGCTGTCAGCAAGCAAAACTGTAGGCCTACTAAAGTTTTTAGGAGTCACTTTGTTTGCAACATCGAGACAGTTACGTTTTACTGACTTATTGCGCTTCTATCAGACAGTGGCTTGTTGTAGCTGCACTAGCAAGTGCTAAAGCTGCGTGAACGGTGTAACTACTGTACGCAAGTGTCTTTTGCAGTGTTCGCGTAAGGGTTGCTGTTAATACTTGTACAGTGATATTATGAAGCGAAATAATCCTACGAATATGGTCCAGATATTTGGGACAAAGTTGCAACGAACTGTGAATATGTAAATGAAATCGGGATTGAGGACAGTGTGTTCGTAGATATAATATGTAACATAATAATTCAGAAATATAATAGGATGACACAGAAATACATAACGTTACGCTGGAAAGCATACTGATTTTGGGCAGGAAGAACCTGAACCTAAAGGTGGCTGTTCAAGCAATACACGACTTTCACCTTTAGAGCAACAGGAACAGTCCACTCAAAGTGGGTACGAACTAACGACCCAAAGAGTCGAGACCCAATGTATTAGAAGATGTTGCAGACTGTCACAATTACAAAGTATAAAAGAGCATATAACATCGCAATTTAATTGAGCAAGATAGCATGCATCTACAGTTTACTATTGGCATCTGCAAATGTCGGCACTAAAAGCGTCTAAAATGGTTCGCTTGGACACTTTCAAAGTTTCGATTTGTTTCATCAATAAGCTTTTATCAGTAGGCTTTCATCCAGGCGTATTATGGTACTACTTCTGCAGGCCCGGATCCGGAGGAAGGGGGGGTGGAGGTGGGGTAGGAGGCAAAATGTGGTATCTACCCCAGGCGGCAATTTCATGGGGCGTCAAAATCAAATTCTTGACGAAAAAAAAATCTTATTTCACAAAGCGTCTAGCATCCAGCGCATGTTGGTCTATCGATTATTCATATAATTTTGAAACGCATCCCTGTTGCTTTTCAGATATCATTGAACACATTCTAAGTTGATTTCTGAACGAATCGTAAGCTGATTTTCGAATGTGTGCATAGAGTACCGGTACGTAATGTTTCTGCCAGGGGAATCCTCGTTGCATCTGGAAACAAAAAACTTTTCCCACGGACAAAGGGGGACGGGGCTATACGAGCTGAGCCAAATAAACCCGAACAGGTGAACGTCAAACATTGTTTGTTTACGTGGTTGATTCGGTGTGTGAGTGATAAGCGTTGTTACAATTGTTAGTGAAATCCATAGATTCGGAGTACCAGAATGGGAATAAACGACTAACAAGAATAACAGGTATTATCTTCTGGGTATATCCAAGAAAACGAAACTTTAACAGAAAATTTTTGCGAGAACGCTACACTGCTAAGCACCAGTTGTACAGTCCTCAGCAGCCGCTGAAGTTCTGTTCTGGAAACAGCGTGGAAAACGCGCTGTACGAACACGTAATAACGCCTAACCGAGAATAAACGCAGGATAAGTGAAACGGTAATTCTGGCAGGGTTAGCGAAGTTAACCGCAGAATAAGCTTTGACAATGACAGGGACAATTACAGAATTAGTGAACGCGATTCCAAATGTATGTGGAGCAAATGAAAATGTTTATGACAGAGCAGGGCGTGGAGAAAGGAAACGTTTGGAGCAGTGACCAGAGCCATTTCCAGTACGAAACGTCTTCATAAACAACAGTTTCACAGCGGAGAGAAAACTACAGCTAGTGTATTCTGTACATAACTTTACACACAGCTGCACAATTGATATGGCTTTATCAATAACAGGCAGATTAGCAAACAAGTTAGCCATCTGTTTTCAACGGGCACAAGGTACTTTCGGCCCAGATATTTCAAAGAAATGAAGCAACCGACCCACGAAACATTTATGTGGAGGCAAGAAAAATTGGAAAAATGACTGAAGAATACATAGAACTTTTTCTAATTGCAGTCCTTGGCGAACATGTAACAAGTGAAAAAAGCCTGTTGCTGTGAGACTCTTCAGGTCATGGAGATTGTACTCTGGCAAGTGCAAGTTTTCCAAACGAAGATTTTATTCTGTAGTTATTGCTGCCGAAAACACAAAATACTGCCAACCCCTTGATGTTTACTTCTTGTATTGCATTGTATTGTATTGTATTTTTATTGATCCAGGCAATCATATGCTATTGGTCAGGTCAAGAGAGCTATTTACAAGTAATTTTTACAAATTGATTTTTACATTATTTTGTAGCAAGGAAATTATCTATCTTAAACAAAACAGTTAATACAAATCATAGAATTGTACGATATTGGACAGGTCAAGACAACATACTTGCAAGTAATTTTTAATAAATTAATTTTACATTATTTTGTAATGAGGAAGTTAGCTATCTTTAACAAAACAGTAAATACAAATGTTGTATGGTAAAATACAAACAGCCAATACAAATGTAATAGTAAAGTAGTCCAGTTTTTCATGGACATGCACAGTATATAATAATCCAGTATATTTCATAGACATGCACAGTATATAATTTTCAGACCTAATTGAACATTTACATAAAATTGTTTACAATTTTAATCCCTTTCAAAAAAATGATCAACTGCATAATCAATGGTCCAAGAGATATTTTTTTAACTTATGTGTGAAGGCTCTTGGGTTCTTTGTTGCTTGATTTCATTTGGTAAATTATTATACATTTGTATCCCAACATTTAAAACACTTTTTTGGTAGCAGGTAGTTCTAGACTGAATCATATGTAGGTCAGATTGCTGCCTTGTTGCATAGTTATGAATATCTCCATTGAATTTTAGTGTGCAGTCATTGTTTAACAGGTATGACTTGACAAATGAGACAATATTATAAATGTAAGCAGAGGGCAGTGTCATAATGCCATTTGTTTTGAAATGTTGTCTGCATGATTCGTTATGTCTTAGATTACATATTATGCGTATTGCCTTTTTTTGCATTTTGAAAATATATCTACCTCCAGGTGAGTTCCCCCAAAATATGATTTCATACTGTAATGTACAATGGAAGTAAGCATAATATACATGTATGAGAACTGATTTTGTGACTGATTTTTTGAGTACCCTTAAAATGTAACACACAGTTGATAGCTTTTTTGGGATATAATTTGTGAGAGTCTCCCACTTAAGATTTTCTTCAAGCGATATGCCAAGAAACTTGACAGAGTCCACACACATAAGCTCTTGGTTATTCAGAATCACATCAGGCATTTCTTGTTTTTGGGATGAGAGTCTGAAGTTGATGTACATTGTTTTCTGTATATTTATAATCAGTTTGTTCTCGTTGAACCATTTGCTGAGTGACGACATAAGCGGTTTAATTTTTTCGTTGTGGCCCTCTGTATGAGTACCTGTTATTAGTATCTCGTGTCATCGGCAAATAGTGTGGTATGTCCTGTAGCAAGCTTCATGCTTATATCATCAATGTATAGCAGAAGCAGTATTGGTCCCAGGATTGAGCCTTGTGGCACACCATATCTAATAGGCATTGTGTCAGAGGAGTGGACAGTAGATTGATGGGTGTTGTATTCTTTTTTTCAAAATTAATTTCAACTTTTTGAAATCTGTTTGACAGGTAAGATTCTAACCATTTGTTTGCAATTCCTCTTATACCTTTATTTGCTAACTTCTTAAGGAGTATGGTATGGTCAATTACATCAAAGGTTTTGGGTAAATCTAAAAAGATACCAGTAGTGATTTCCTTATTATCCAGTGCTTTTAAGGTTTTGTTGAGATACTCATAAATAGCTGTGGTAGTTGTCTTTTGCTTTCTAAAACCATGCTGGTGTTTTGTTAATAAGGATAGTTTATTAGTAAAGTCTTCCAATCTCGTGTAAAATAATTTTTCAAATATTTTTGAGAATCAGCTGAGTTGTGCTATGGGCCTGTAATTGGCTACATCATTTTAGGGCCCTTTTTGTGAAGTGGGGTAATTTAGTAGAAGTCTTTAGTAGGTCAGGGAAAACTCCATTTGTAAAGGATGCATTTATTATGTGGGTTAGGGGTTCTACAATGGATTCTCCACATTTCTTTACAATTAAATCAGGAATGTTGTCACTACCACTGGAGTACTTATTCTTTAGTCCTTTTATAGCTGTAAGTACTTCAGTATTGGAGACTTTGTGAAGAAACATTGATGCCTGTACTGGTATGGTTTCTATTAGTGTTTGGTGTTGAGTATTTGGTCTGAGGCAGTTGTTCTTTATCAAGTTTTCTGCTATTTTGCTAAGATAGTCATTAAAACCATTTACTATTTTTTGGGGATCTGATGTGACTTCTTCATTTAGGTTTAGTTTTGATGTTTCGTTTATAACATGCTGCTTACTGTTTGTTTCATTTTTTACATCTGTCCACAAGCCTTTCATTTTATTGTTAGATTCCTTTATTAATTTATCATTGTATAATTTTTTTGCTTGTTGGATTACTTTTCTGTAGATTGCAAAATAGGTCTTACAATATGACCTAAACTGATCATCGAGTTCATGGTGTTACATGTGATTTTTTAAGTCACACTTTTTTTGGCTGGAAATCCTTATCCCTTTTGTCACCCATGAGTTTGTGTGTTTGTTTCCGATTTTCCTGGATTTCAGTGGAAATGCAGTATTGAAGTGGTGTAGAAATGTTTCATGGAAGGAATTAAATATGTAGTTTACATCATTTTCTTTATAGACCTCTGCCCAGTTTTCAGCCCTTAACAGATAGTTTAAAAGCCTTATATTATCATCATTAAATTGCCTTTGCATTTTAGTTATTGTGGGATGTTGTCTTACGTAATTTAAATTCACCATTAGTATTTGGGCTTCATGGTCACTGTAACCTGTGCTGATGACTTCGATTGAGTAGTGTAGTTTGTCTGTGTTTATGAAAATCTGATCTAGAGCTGTTTTTGAATTTTTTGTGATCCTGGTTGGTGTGTTTACAGTTGGGGATAGGTTGAATGAATTTGTAATATTCAACAATTCATCTTTGTTTTTTCCAGGTGTGAGGAAGTCAATATTAAAATCTCCACTTATTAATAGATTTTTGTTTAGTGAGTGAATTTTTGTGAGTAGTGCTTCGAGGGAGTGTTTGAAGGTTTGGATGTTCCCATCAGGGGCTCTATATACATTCAGTATCAATAGGTTATAGTCTGTTAAGGTAATTAAGGAGAATTCAAAGTCTGTTTCTATTTGCATATTATTGTACTTTGTGAGGCTTTTGTATCTTAAATTTTTTTTGACATAGATTGCTGTACCACCTCCCTTACTTTTGTTCCAACAAGAATAACCAGCTAGAGTAAATTCGCCAAGTGGCGTTTTTTTTTTTTTATTTTTTAAATTTTGTCTTCTGTTAACCAGTGTTCAGTAATACAGAGAACATCTAAGTGTGACTTTGTTTTTTGGAAGAGATCTATTTCTAGTAACTTATTAAACATTGACTGCACATTATGGTGTAATATTTTAAAGGATAATAGTGACTGTTTTCCAATGGAATGATTTTTGACACCACTCACCAGGTTTTCTTGTAGTTTTTCTTCATGAAGATTTTGCTCTGCATCTGTTTTCTTTTGGTTTGCTGCAAGCAGGGAGCTGCTGGTGTTCTTACCCATAAAAATCCTGGCTGTAGGCTGGAGGTCTGCATTTTCGTGTTGAAGATCTTGTCACAGTTTCCAGTGGTACTGATTTGGAGTGTGGCTGCACATTTTTTGCTGTTTCCACTTGGATGTCGTGGGCTGACTGATTTGTGGCACTTGACGAGATTTTTGCATATACTGTGGATACCTTCTTCTTTTCTAAAACTGTTTCTAATGTTTTCCTTGATGACACTGACTGCATATTCACTTTTGTTGCTGTTACTGATGGCTCTTCAGCTCCTGATGTTGTTGTTGGTTCAGCTGCAGTATTGCTCATTCTTCTGGGATTGACCACCAAATTATGTTCATTGGACCACAGATATGTTTGATGTCCTGGTGTAACACGTTTTATGGCACTTCTTGTTACCAGTGGACTTTTGATGGCATTCAGCAGATTAACACACAGTTTCTTTTTCCCATTTTTATGTAAGTGAAGCCCATGCCTAGTGAGGTCTTTCTGTTGGAGGAAGCTATTTACATCTAAAACTCTGATGTGTTCACTGTAAGATGCCTTCTGCATCAAGTAACTGTTCATTTGGTAGATTTTGCAGTTTTCATTTGGCATTTCACATCTATATGGTATTGTGCCCCCCCCCCCCCCCCCCCCATGAACCATGGACCTTGCCGTTGGTGGGCAGGCTTGCGTGCCTCAGCGATACAGATGGCCGTACCATAGGTGCAACCACAACGGAGGGGTATCTGTTGAGAGGCCAGACAAACATGTGGTTCCTGAAGAGGGGCAGCAGCCTTTTCAGTAGTTGTAGGGGCAACAGTCTGGATGATTGCCTGATCTGGCCTTGTAACATTAACCAAAACACCCTTGCTGTGCTGGTACTGCGAACGGCTGAAAGCAAGGGGAAACTACAGCCGTAATTTTTCCCGAGCACATGCAGCTTTACTGTATGATTAAATGATGATGGCATTCTCTTGGGTAAAATATTCCGGAGGTAAAATAGTCCCCCATTCGGATCTCCGGGCGGGGACTACTCAAGAGGACGTCGTTATCAGGAGAAAGAAAACTGGCATTCTACGGATCGGAGCGTGGAATGTCAGATCCCTTAATCGGGCAGGTAGGTTAGAAAATTTAAAAAGGGAAATGGATAGGTTGAAGTTAGATATAGTGGGAATTAGTGAAGTTCGGTGGCAGGAGGAACAAGACTTTTGGTCAGGTGATTACAGGGTTATAAATACAAAATCAAATAGGGGTAATGCAGGAGTAGGTTCAATAATGAATAAAAAAATAGGAGTGCGGGTTAGCTACTACAAACAGCACAGTGAACGTATTATTGTGGCCAAGATAGACACAAAGCCCATGCCTACTACAGTAGAAATTATTCAGGTAGTGAAGGGAGACGAAAATTTAATAGTCATGGGTGACTGGAATTCGTCAGTAGGAAAAGGAAGAGAAGGAAACATAGTAGGTGAATATGGATTGGGGGGAAGAAATGAAAGAGGAAGCTGCCTTGTAGAATTTTGCACAGAGCATAACTTAATCATAGCTAACACTTGGTTCCAGAAGCATGAAAGAAGGTTGTATACCTGGAAGAATCCTGGAGATACTAAAAGGTATCAGATAGATTATATAATGGTAAGACAGAGATTTAGGAACCAGGTTTTAAATTGTAAGACATTTCCAGGGGCAGATGTGGATTCTGACCACAATCTATTGGTTATGAGCTGTAGATTGAAACTGAAGAAACTGCAAAAAGGTGGGAATTTAAGGAGATGGGACCTGGATAAACTGAAAGAACCAGAGGTTGTAGAGAGTTTCAGGGATAGCATAAGGGAACAATTGACAGGAATGGGGGAAAGAAATACAGTAGAAGAAGAATGGGTAGCTCTGAGGGATGAAGTAGTGAAGGCAGCAGACGATCAAGTAGGTAAAAAGACGAGGGCTAGTAGAAATCCTTGGGTAACAGAAGAAATACTGAATTTAATTGATGAAAGGAGAAAATATAAAAATGCAGTAAATGAAGCAGGCAAAAAGGAATACAAACGTCTCAAAAATGAGATCGACAGGAAGTGCAGAATGGCTAAGCAGGGATGGCTAGAGGACAAATGTAAGGATGTAGAGGCTTGTCTCACTAGGGGTAAGATAGATACAGCCTACAGGAAAATTAAAGAGACCTTTGGAGAGAAGAGAACCACTTGTATGAATATCAAGAGCTCAGATGGCAACCCAGTTCTAAGCAAAGAAGGGAAGGCAGAAAGGTGGAAGGAGTGTATAGAGGGTTTATACAAGGGCGATGTACTTGAGGACAATATTATGGAAATGGAAGAGGATGTAGATGAAGATGAAATGGGAGATAAGATACTGCGTGAAGAGTTTGACAGAGCACTGAAAGACCTGAGTCGAAACAAGGCCTCGGGAATAGACAACATTCCATTAGAACTACTGATGGCCTTGGGAGAGCCAGTCATGACAAAACTCTTCGATGTGGTGAGCAAGATGTATGAGACAGGCGAAATACCCACAGACTTCAAGAAGAATATAATAATTCCAATCCCAAAGAAAGCAGGTGTTGACAGATGTGAAAATTACCGAACTATCAGTTTAATAAGTCACAGCTGTAAAATACTAACGCGAATTCTTTACAGACGAATGGAAAAACTGGTAGAAGCCGACCTCGGGGAAGATTAGTTTGGATTCCGTAGAAATGTTGGAACACGTGAGGCAATACTGACCTTACGACTTATCTTAGAAGAAAGATTAAGAAAAGGCAAACCTACGTTTCTAGCATTTGTAGACTTAGAGAAAGCTTTTGACAATGTTAACTGGAATACTCTCTTTGAAATTCTGAAGGTGGCAGGGGTAAAATACAGGCAGCGAAAGGCTATTTACAATTTGAACACAAACCAGATGGCAGTTATAAGAGTCGAGGGGCATGAAAGGGAAGCAGTGGTTGGGAAAGGAGTGAGACAGGGTTGTAGCCTCTCCCCGATGTTATTCAATCTGTATATTGAGCAAGCA
The DNA here is from genome assembly GCF_021461385.2 of Schistocerca piceifrons. NCBI lineage: Eukaryota > Metazoa > Arthropoda > Insecta > Orthoptera > Acrididae > Schistocerca > Schistocerca piceifrons. Next base: position 328,321,797 of record NC_060141.1, read on the forward strand.
GTAAAGGAAACAAAAGAAAAATTCAGAGTAGGTATTAAAATTCATGGAGAAGAAGTAAAAACTTTGAGGTTCGCCGATGACATTGTAATTCTGTCAGAGACAGCAAAGGACTTGGAAGAGCAGTTGGACGGAATGGACAGTGTCTTGAAAGGAGGATATAAGATGAACATCAACAAAAGTAAAACGAGGATAATGGAATGTAGTCAAATTAAGTCAAGTGATGTTGAGGGAATTAGATTAGGAAATGAGACACTTAAAGTAGTAAAGGAGTTTTGCTATTTGTGGAGCAAAATAACTGATGATGGTCGAAGTAGAGAGGATATAAAATGTATACTGGCAATGGCAAGGAAATCGTTTCTGAAGAAGAGAAATTTGTTAACATCGAGTATAGATTTAAGTGTCAGGAAGTCGTTTCTGAAAGTATTTGTATGGAGTGTAGCCATGTATGGAAGTGAAACATGGACGATAACCAGTTTGGACAAGAAGAGAACAGAAGCTTTCGAAATGTGGTGCTACAGAAGAATGCTGAAGATAAGGTGGGTAGATCACGTAACTAATGAGGAGGTATTGAATAGGATTGGGGAGAAGAGAAGTTTGTGGCACAACTTGACTAGAAGAAGGGATCGGTTGGTAGGACATGTTCTGAGGCATCAAGGTATCACCAATTTAGTATTGGAGGGCAGCGTGGAGGGTAAAAATCGTAGAGGGAGACCAAGAGATGAATACACTAAGCAGATTCTGAAGGATGTAGGTTGCAGTAGGTACTGGGAGATGAAGAAGCTTGCACAGGATAGAGTAGCATGGAGAGCTGCATCAAACCAGTCTCAGGATTGAAGACCACAACAACAACAACATGGTATTGTGCATAGAATTAGTTGTGTGTGCCTAGCTTTTGCAATGGTTTCATCTAGTGATGTCATAAAACCACATTTTGATGCATTAATATCGCTTGCACCAGCTAAGACGACAACATAATCATTTTGTCCTAAACTAGACGTTTTGTTTTGTATATTGCATGTTGTTTCTTTGAATATAGCATTTGGCTTTATCAAAGATGTAAATTTATAGCTGGTTGTTGAAATTTACTTTTGCACAGTTCCTACTGTGACTATCTGAAAGTAACAGTACCTGTTTTTTGTTATTTGTAAGCTGACTCATGTTCATGTTTGTTTTAAACTTACTGCAGTCATTTCTATTAACCATTTTTAATTTACACGAGAAGTGTTCAGAAGCACTTTGTAGGTTACCTTTGTTTACTGTTTCACATTTTTCATGTTCACTCTTACCTTTGTTTACTGTTTCACATTTTTCATGTTCACTTTTCTTCAATGGAGCATCATTTCTTTTGTTAGTAGAAATATTTAAAACAACATCACTGTACAAATTTCGAAATTTTTCCTTATGTGGCGGTTCAGAGAGGTTTTTGATCATGCTTTCCAGTAGCAGAGCATGTTGTCTTGTGGCTTGGAGTTCTTTCTGCAGTGTTTCTAATACATTGGTTTCGTGATTTTCACGATACATTCCAGTCGCATGTAGGTAACCGTTGCACTTTTGGCAATATAAATTCTATATCGGAAGGATTGCTGATACTGTAAGACTACAAAGTGCCAAACCACAAATGAAGATACATACAGGCTGAAATTTGATAGTGAAATAACATCATGTATCTTGACGATCATTCTTTCATCAAATTTCACTCTGTGATTTACAATCAGTTTCATGCTCCAAAGTATATACCTATGTCGCAATATGCTTGGCATTAGGCAGATTATGGCACTGACATATCCATATCATCATTTGAAAATGTAGGTAGTGTGGCTTTTGATAATGAACTGCCTGATTGCGAAAGTGGTTTAGAATGTAAAAACATGTCTTTTAATGAGGTGTGCACATTGTTCACTTCAATTTCGTTTTAACCACTACATCGAAATCTTGCATCAGCAATATGAGGACTAATATAAGCGCTATCAGGTGTATAGGACGTGTGTGTTTTGCACTATTATAATTACTTTAAGAGAAAGGTTTTTGGCACTATCGACTGAAAATGTAATGTTACACCGACGTCACTGAATTACGTATAATTTTCCTGCTATGGTATTGACATCTTGTTACTTTGCTTCTCTCTTTTAAAGTGTCACATGTGGTAGAATGCAACGTTTCGCATGGAAACGACACATACCACAGTTTTTTTATGATCAGGTGTTATTCTAAGCATGGTTTTGTGAGATTCCAAACATTCAAGGTCAAAGGTATCCCTTGTAAGTGAACCACATAGGAATTTATAAGAACGCCACTGTGAATCATTGAGTTAGCTATCGAAGGCTGGCAAGTGCAGTATACAACATATAGGTTGTAACAACATATCTATAAAAGGATTGTGAGAAGGGCTACCTGTGCACAGAAAAACCTGCACCATGCAGCGATAATGGCCAGAGTGAGCAGGACAGTGTCCCATGGCAAGAACCATGTTATGTGACCATGGGCGGGGTAATAGTGCAACGAATGCACACATGAGCTGTGTAACTAGCTGTGAATTTTGAGACAGATTCACTCTGAGTCCACCAACATCACAGTGCCAGGGCCACGTTTACGAGACAACTGGGTGCCCCCAGTTGCAATCATGGTTTCAAGACTGAGTTGGGCCAGCTGCCTTCTGCAATAAATCTGACCTATGGAACTTGGTGCCGTGGCACTGCTGACCTGTTGTCCGCCCCTGCCACTGCTAGACTCCTGCTAGGAGGCAGCAAGTTGTGTCCGGTGTATGGCAGGGTTCCCTCACCACCGCTATGGATCCCTGAGTTGCCTGGATGTGAGCATCCTGCAACAGAACACAGCAGCAGCAGAAATAAAAAATGCCGCCGATGTCGAGGCCTTGGATTACTAACGTACCACTGGCTGCTGCCTGGCCTGATGTGAGCAATGCATGGTGCCAACACATGTATCTCTTTGCTGGGGCAGGAGCCAGCTGTCTGCTAGGCATCACTGACCTATGTCAGAGGGGGGCAGGTCTGCCACATATTGTCAACAATGAGATGTGTATTTGAAGTCATTAACCAGCAGTATCACTGGGCCCCACCAGCCTCTCACCACGCAACTTACCCTACCGAGTGCTAGTGGCACTCTACAACAGCGAATCCTGTCAGTGTTCAGAACACATGTGAATAACCTACTGCTCCTCTAAGTATTTTGATATTAGTGATGGTCTGCTGCAGGAGAAATACTTTGAACTGCCCTTTGTGTCATGGGTCTAGCATCTGTGGTGCACAATACCTGGGAGTTTAAATTTTTCTCAGTATTAGTGGTGACAACTTTTCTTTCCTGTCAGTGTTAGCACACAGTAGGCCTGTCATTTTATTTCCATTTTTGCCTTACGATGCTTTCTCCTGAACAGTAGGCCTATGTTTTTGATATAAAAGACCACAGTGCCATCAGCACTGAAAATGTTTCTACGTTTATATTTGTCATCAGAGGTGGCAAAATTTATTTCGTCCAATGTTCAATACTTTTTACCTCTACTGCCTCACTTAGATTTTGGTATGGGAGATTATGGAATTTTTCTTTCTCTTTCCTCCCACCTCCAAGCGATTGTGCCAGTCATTCATTGTGCTGAAATCTTCAGTACCGAACTTCAGGGTAATTTCACTGTAGAGCAGCGCCGTACGGAACACGAGAGGTGCTTATGACTACACTATCCAGAAAACTCACCCGTGGCAGAACACACCTTAGAAAATGGACACCGAATTGTATTCGACGAAACATCTGTCGTTATGAGGACAAAGGGATTTTGGGATAGCGTCATAAAAGAAGCTATTGAAATGAAAACCTCTGAAAACACCATCAACAAGGACGGCGGTTTGCAGCTCAGCACAGCCTGGGACCTGGCCATCGCGGGGTTAAAACGGGAGCGACGGACGCTAGATGAAAACATTACCATATATGGCGAGGAAGAGAGCACTGGTGACGTCACAGCCAGCAGTGCGGCTATATAACGACGCGGCCACGGCGACGGGGCATTCATTCTTACGACTTGTCAATGACTGAGGAGAGCTCGGTCAAAGGCTTGTGGGATTTTAACCACCTGACGCGGCTGGAAGCCCGAGAAAATTTTATTAATTCATATCGCCATGAAAGCATGCATTCATAAATAAACTGTGCAGTCCCCCCCAGGAACTGTAAAGCTTTCAGTCTATTTTCTGAACCTCAACATGTTGCCTTTATTACCTCTAACGGGGAGTGGGCGGGAGGGGGAGGGGGGAGAGGGAGAGATAAGATTCTGGATTCAATCTATGTTCCTGCAAACTTCCTGAACTTTGAACTATAGAATTTGCTTGTAATCCAGTCATGGGAAAAAAGTGATCACATAGTATGTTTCAAATAAAAGTGAATCTTCCTGGTACCTGACACAACTATCGATGGAATACTGAAGAAATTAAACAACTTTCAATCTGATTTTTTTGAAGGAATTAAAGAAGCAACATAGTTACAATCTCAGAAAAAAATTGCAGCTTTCAGTTTCTCTAAGACTTCAAAATTGCATGGAATGTTAGAACTGAAAGAATGGGGAAAAAGTGAATATAGCCGATACACCTTTGGTACAATTAACTGTATGGATTCTGATTTAGCGGGATAACTATGAAGATATAGTGAAGATGTGTAGGCCACTTAAAACACTGAAGTATGACTATTCTTCTTTTTTAATGAAAAAGGCCCTCGGGTTTCAGCATTCTCGAATGCCTCCTTATTTTTCATGAAATAAACTTTCATAATTCGATTTCAGGAATAACTGCCCTAAAGATGGCAATCACGCCGAAATAAGCCTGCGGTAATAAAAATACAATCGAACACAGCAGCGTCTTGGTCTCATACCGTAATATATAATGTCCTTGTATGACATATACGATGCAGTGGGCACAGATGAGAACAAAATGTGAAATATGAGCGTAGAAACATTTACACAGACAAAATTAATTTAAAATGTTATATAAAAAACAAATATGATTTCATTTGGATAAATAAGTAAGTTAGCTAAATAAGATTTATATGTGAGTGTCCACGATTGTATTAAACGACAGATTACATATAAGAAAATGGATTCACGCTTATTTTCATTGGGAAGGCGTAGTCTGGTTCAGAACTGTGGCCTGTCCTAAGCAGAGACATAGTATGGGGAGTATCACACACTAACACTTCACTTCTCACCACAATAACCACGTGGAGTCCTCCACAGCAGTCTGTTGAGCGGTCAACGGGGAATGTGGGATGGTGTAGGCATGTTCTTGTCTGCTGAGAAAGGTTTGACCAGTGGCAAGGGCCAACAATTTGATGTCCTTCAGTAGCAGGTGGATGAAACATCAGGGAGCAGCTCCAGACATCCTTCTGGATGGGCAATGGCGTCGTTTATTGGACCAAAAGTTTGCTGGGCAGCATCACAAGCATTATTCTTGGCTCTTAGTGTCTTTGAGAATCTCCATGTTCAGATCTTTTCTGCAGGACTAACTATGCGATGTCTGAAGACACTTATAATGGTCTTTCTCAGACTGAGAACACGACAGTTTCAGTTTTCTTAGTTACTCCACAGATGTGTGGAAGTAATCCATCGTCAAACAAAGCAGCACAGTAGATCGATCCACATGTGGACAATTGATCCATATTGCTGTGACTTGGAGAGCAGAAAATATATGTAAAGCTGTGCAGTCCTCAAAAACATAGCATGAATCTACCTTGTGAATGCAGTCCACCCGGCTGTGCGAGTTGCAAGAACTATAAAGGTACTAGAGCTAGTGCCCAACATTAGCGTGGCATTATAACCATTCGTTTCATCGCTTCATGCTGCCATTGCCCTGGATGAGTCACTTCCACCAGTTGGTCTGTCACCTCACTGGAGCCTCCCCAGCCACATGTCTGCCCGCGTGTCAGACTGTCTGCCACAATGGCCTTGGTGAGTAAGGCAGTTGCTGCTCCAGGGTGCTTCTCCTTGTCCTAGCTGAACTGGTGATGTGTGGCTCAGATAAGCTGCCGTGCCCACTCTCGCTTCCGCTCGGTTGCCACGGACCGCTAATCCCTCCAGGGGGAAAGTGATGTGGTGAGTCGCCAGTCACCTGTTGGGGTGCCAGCCCTGCCTCTGTTCCCCAGGGCCCGTCTTTCGTAGCCGACAAGCTTCTGAAGGGACCCCACAGACTATGCGGTTGCCTGCTGCTGTACTCTACCTGCACAATACTACAACAGTTCCCCTTCGGTTTCTCTCCCCCAACACTTTTACAGTACATTATATTCACAAAATAACTTCATTAATACAAATAAAACAATACAGTACAAAATTATCGAGAATTTAAAATGTTTACAATTAATATGTAATTGAACAAACGATTACAAAGATATTGCATCATATATCCTAATTTCGTAGTAGATCGTGTCTCAATTTTGAATTGAAACTAACTGAACCTACTGGGCCTACTGATCCCTAATACACAAAATCTTATGTAATGACAAACAGAAAGCATGCTCAAGAAGACTAAATAGCAATTGATCCGTAACTTACCATTAAAGTGTTAGATATGACCTCTAATTACATTCTATCCACCATAAAAAGACATAATTTGCTACCATTAAACCAACTAACTACAGGTTGTGGTGGTAATTCTCTGATGTCACAGTCTCGGAGGTCTTCTGTTCCTGTGAAAAGCTAGGAACGGGCACACAAACACAATCAAAACAAGAATAAATCATAAATGGTGAAAACATTTGATATCGCAGTAGTAAAGCAAAATGAAACAAGAACCTTTGCTTAATCTATCTGTACCGTGGTTACCGATACAGTTATCCCCAATCCTGCCGTGGTGAGTTGAGCTGATAGGGCCCTGCTGCATCTTCCGTCTTCTCAAGGCACTCAGTCGATCCCTTTCGTTCATTTCTTCGACAACACACTGGTTCCTCTGAAACTCATACAATCGACTTTAACTGGAAGCAGGTCTATAGGTTGTACATATTAAGGTGTAACATTGCTGTCAGAATTCTATATACCCAGGTGAAATACTGTAAAATGTGAACATCCTGCTCTGTGTGCCTGACATTCGACCAAATCCATAATCCTGAACTTTATGAGGAGTTGCTATCGTATTGCTTACCATTCCTCACAATATGCGTTGAGCACTCAAATGCACGGACGTGACATTCTCTGCCATGAATAACTTGCTACTCCCAAAAGATGTACCCAACAACAATAGCGTGGGTGGGCATGGTGACCACCTGAACACCAAATGCCTGGAAGCCCAAAACTCTCAAAAGTATGACGCTATGGCGTGTCTAAAATTCTAATGAAAGATGACGCAACGCACCTATGGTCTGCCAAAAACACAAATAATTTCTAATGAAAGATGACGCAACGCACCTATGGTCTGCCAAAAACACAAATAATAAAAACAATCAATGGCGCAACACTCAAACGACATGCCCAAAAAACTCCTTCAGTACGCATACAGCATGGTCCTCCCCAACATCTATACACTCGTAGACGTCGTCAAAAATCGAGACAGAGGAGGTTGGTGATTCTTCCACACAGCAGAAAGTTGGACACAACTACTGAGGAGCGACACATTGATATTTCATCAACATAAGAATACAGGAGGTTCGCACGTGATTATGTATTGTGCCATGATTACTACATGAGTTACCCTAGTACATGTCAAAACATATATAGTACATAATTACACTTCTTCTTAGTTATTTATAATGGACGTGCTTGGCGTAAGTTGCTAACTTAATTCTACATTTCCTCTATCAGAGTGCATGTGCGACTTTACTGCTAGCTGTATCCGCATGAGCCTTGCGTCCATCTCTTACTGGACTTACACTTCTCTATCGACAGTTAGCTTTAGATGGACACACTTCGACCTGCTCACCCCCATGATGATCTGGGTTTTATTGTCTCTCCAATTACCACCGTACTGGCAGTCATTGTTCTGACTTCGCCAGTTTCTCTGACGTCTCGAGTTTTGTCCTCTGTAATCTTGTCTACCAGAGGCCCATTGCGGTCATTCCGTTTGTCTCTGTTGTTTCTTTGCGCCTGGAAGTTGCTATTAAAGTAATAGTTCTGGCCCCTACTTCGATCATGAACTGCTTGTTTTTAAAAAATGAGTTCCAGCTCACAGAGGAGGCTCTTGAATTCTTCTGTACTAGTGTCACATTTTCCAATGCACGCATGTTGCTAGTTGCTGGGCATCTAAGAGAAGCAAAATTTTATAATTTCGCTCTCACTGTGTGGTGCATTTAGAAATAGATTTTCCTATTAGGCCCTCGAATAGCTTTGTAGGGCTTTTACATCCCGATGCTTTAATGTCTGGATACAAAATAATCTGTTAGTTAATGCCACCTCACATTTCCCAAGACCATTGTGTCCTGAGAAACGTGTCTGCAAATTCCTGATACGATCGGCACATCGCCACTACCCAGTACATTTTTTCTGCCATCGTGCCCTCTATACATCCACAAATGAATTACAGTTTCATCTGTAAGCATGAGTGAATTGCGATAACCAAACTCTGAGGCTGAGCAAATCTCCATTTTCCCCTAAATTTTGATACGTCAGTACAGATAAGAAGTGTCTGTAGCCAAATTCCGGTCCCCTTCTTGTGTCTGGGTCACACATTCTTGTTTGTTCTACCTGCGTTGATATTTTGGGATAAAGGTGTAACCAGACAGCCCTGCACTACAATGATATTGGAATTCTGTATTCTCCATCCTAAGTGGGCTGCAATTATGTGTGGCACTGCTGTCTGCATTGGTGCACTTTCCCTGCACTCAGCTCCATCGCACCGATGCAGCACACAGTTAGCAGTCGGTTCATGACACAATTCTGTGTTCCCCTTCCGTTACATCAGAACGTGACCTGCTCACAGGTACATGTTGTTCTTCTTCTGCAGTGTGTTCTTCTTGGCTTTCATTTCTTTATGTAGAATTTGCGACTGCGTTTTGTCCTTGAGCTCTAAGTGATGCCACTGGTACTAAAGGAAGATGAGTCACTCTCTCGCTGTTCTCCATATTCAAGGTTACAATTTAATATTGATTTTTCATCCAACACATCATATTTGTGAGATGACAGGAAGTTATCAGCATGGGCAGGCATTGATGAAGTGTGTACATTGTTAATGCATCAGGATCTTTAGGGTGGCTCTCCTTCGAATAGTATTTTTCTGGAGTTGAGAACAGGCAAACAGTTTGACTATTTCACAGTAAAACTTGTAGTAGACTTTGGGGCTTGAAAGTCATGTGCAGCTGTTAGGGAAAGGAACATCTCAAACCACATACTGGGGACAGAATCCTGGGCCCAAGAATTTCTGACAGGGTGTGCAAAAATTACGTTTGGTCGACGAAGAGGCGGAAAACGGCCTACCTGGACCTACCCGTTAGGCACCTCTTTCCACAGCAGGGGTCTGGGGCATGAGAGACATTTAAGTCACCCAGTTAAAGCGTTGCGACAGCGCCGTAAACGTCCTTTGTGAACAGGAATGGCGTCCAAAAAAATCCGCGAGTTTCCATATTCACCATGAACTGGGCACTATCGAGGGAGCCATCATATGGTGTTGTCTCTGTCCCTTCAGCTTGCAGAGTTTTTTTTTTTTTTTTTTTTTTTTTTTTTTTGGGGGGGGGGGGGGGGGGAAGCCTCAGGCCTTCACAACAATTTTAGAAGGAATGCATCACTTATGATGGCTCTAAAATGATCTATGATGGGACACAAAACCACATCTCTTAGTTTAGCTGCGGCCCCTGGTCTGTGATGCAGTAACATTCAGTCATCCAGATAATGACCTCTATGATAAATGTGTTGTTCACTTTAGAGCTATACAGAAACTGAAAATAAGACGCTGTCTAAAGTGGCCGTTTATAAACTTCGATTAGGGTTGACTGATGATTAGAGCAGACGAGTTAGAGGGGAGACGTGGAGCTCATGGAGTCTTGTGATTGGCACAAAACCCTTGTGGGGGTGATTGTGGGAGTGCTTTTGTGGGGTTTACTGAGGTCTGATGGGAAGTGAGGGGAGGAGAAACTTGGTCTTCCGGTTGAGACTCCAGATTGGAGTGGTTCCTCTGATTCAGACTCCAGTCTGGAGAGGATTCTGGTCTTGACTTTCGTTATGAGTGGGTTGCACTAGAGGCACTTGTCCTGGGCATGACTTCGCACTAGCACTGGTCTTGACTTGAGAGCCTGTGCTGAGGCCTGTACTGATAGTTTACACCTCAGCATCTCGAACAACTTGCTGTGCCATGGACAATCTCATTCGTGACAGGTTTGCCGCTCTGGCGTTTGATCTCTCTGTGCACAATGCCTTAGAAGTGAATCAAATTCGTCCATGATATGACCAGTGAATGGGGGAGTCACACGCTAGTATCTGCCGAGATTTCAGGTCTCCATTAGAGAGTAATTGCCATCTGTCTAACAGATCGCCAGCCATGACTCTGCATGTTTTGTGTCCACGATGGGGAATTACAGGCGTTGCACGTTGCTGCCCTGCAGATGCTTGAACCACGACTGCTACCTGAGACAGCGCCATACATCGAGAAAAGGGGTATTGTATTGCTGCTCCATTTTCTTAGGGGGAACAAGACCACAGTCACGCCACGTGTTCTTAGCTCCACCGATAACTTCCATGTCGAATAAATCCAGCAACGTCTATTCAGTGTTAGATAATTTCAGATTGCGTTATTCATATTTTAGCCAGAGTAAACAATTCAGTCAGACAAACCTTAGTCTTTGCCAACCAGCCACCACACAGGGTTGTTAGCCGTTCTTTGCGTACTTGTGCGACCATCAGATTGTGTTTCATATTTGTCATCACACTCAACATATATTCTTGCCCAACTTTTAATCAATGAACTTGTGCCATAACTTTTATAATAGAACAATTCTGTGTTGATATGTTAATCACCCATCAAAAATTGACAAAACTAATGATAGGGCCACCATTTCATTGATACTATTTCAGCATTCAAGTTCATTTAGATTCTGTTAACAGAGGTAGCCTCTAATGCAGGCTATCAACAACTTCGACTAGTTAAAGTGATTGCTGTCAGAGCGGTAACTCAGAGTCACCTCTCACCTTCCACAACATACCACAAGTCCATTGTAGTCTTGCAGCTGAATTAAATGGAGAAGAGATTGGCCACAAATGGTTTGTAATCTGTCAAACAGCAATATGGTTCATGATACCCTTGCTAATTATTTCCTTTGCTGTTCCATTCACAAACAGAGTGAAGACTGCTCATAAACTTCCGTACGAGACCAGATTTCATTTTCTTGTTTTCATCGTCTTTACGCGAGATGTATTTTGGTGGCAATAGAATTGTTCTCCAGTCTGTCACAAATGCTGGTTCTCTAAACATTCTCAACACTGTTTTGCAAAAAGAATGCTGTCATCCGTCCAGAGATTCTCATTTGAGTTCATGGAATGTTTCTGTAGTATTCATGTTTTGACTGAACTTACCGGTAACAAATCGAGCACCATGCCTCTGAATAGATTCGATATCTTTTTTTAATCCGTCCTGGTGGTAGAGATCCCAAACACCCAAGCAGTATTCAAGAATGCATCACATAATAATTTCGCAAAAATATTCTGGACGCGATCTCCTTTATACATATCTACACTTACCTAGACTTTTCCCAATATACCAAAGCCTACATTTGTCTTCATTCCATTTCATATTGCTTTGCAACGCTGCAACTACATACTTAATGAACGTGACTGTGCCACGCAGGACATCAGTAATACTGTATTCAGACATTACAATATTGTTAATGCAACTCATCGGTACTAAGTTATATTTTTCCACATTTAGAGCAAACTGTTATTCATCACATCAAGCAGAAAATCTGGTCGTCATTCTATATCATTCAGGAGTCACTCAGTGACGATACTTTCCCTTACATTACAGCACCGTCCGCAAACAGTTGCAGACTGATGCTCACCGTATCTATCAATGGTATAAAAGAGAGGACCTCTCACATTTCCCTGGGGTACCCCTAACGATACCCTTGGCCTGCTGAACACTTACTGTCGAGGATAATGAACTGGATTCTATTACTTGGAAAGTTTTCGAGACACTCAAATATGTGGGAACCTATTCTGCATGTTCAGATCTTTATTGAGGGCATGCAATGTGGCACTTTGTCGAATGGTGCAAAAGAATACAAATAGCTGAAGCGTCAAGCACTTCTCAGGTTGTCTCAGTTACATTATTAGACGTTTAATGCAATTACTGCTGCCTAATATATTTAACACATATGTTTAATGGCTATTCCTGTTTTGTTTTCTATCTTGTATATTTGTTTTCATTTAGATTTTATATTCTATATGTTATTTTATATGCTATTTACTGTTGACATAGATATACCACTTGTCATAAAATTTAGCAGCTACCAACCGTCACAGAAAGCAGTGACTATTACTATAGAGTCTCACAAGTGCGTTTAACAGTTGCGCTGATTATATTTGAAGTAATAGTATTCACTTATTTTGTCCATCTTCTCGTTTTCAGTTGACTGCCTCTTATACATGAAGAATTATGATGAAGCTTTGTGCAAGACGCTTGCGACGTTCGTTCAACGCTGACCAACATGAAATGGGAAAATCATTGTAAAAAGCTTGGAACATTAAAAAAACTGATTTTGGGCGCCGAAGTATTTTTGAGGACACCAGGAACGAAAAAGCAACCGTAATAGAGGGTATAAACAGTTTGTCCTTCTTTCTTAATACATCTAGCTTGGAAGCCAACGAAGATCCATCAAGTCACAAATCTGGTACCTGGTCATGAGCCTCATGAAATGTATAAAGGAACTAACCACCCTAAATATGAAACAGTTTCAAACTTCTGATTACTTTAAAATGAGTTAATGTGTTAAATGTTTGACCTTAAGCATACAAACGAGAAAAAACATTTGGAAGAGGCTTGAAATTATGTTCAACGTTTCCAGAACGAATTTTTCACTCTGTAATGGAGTCTGCGCTGATATGAAACTTCCTGGCAAATTAAAACTGTGCTGGACCGTGCAATTTGAAGGTAAGAGCTCTACCACCTGAGCTACCAAAACACAGCTTTAAAGCTGTACTCCACCAGTATCTGATCTGCTACCGTCCACACTCCACAGATCTCTGCCTTATTTGCAGAACTAACACTCCTGAAACATAGGATACTGTGGAGACGTGGCTTAGCCACAGTCTAGAGTATGTTTCAATAATGAATTTTTCTCTTGGCAGCGGAGTATGTGCTGCTATGAAACTTGAACTTCAGCATCGTTTGGCGTTGTTGTACCTCGTAGATGCTGCCATATATTGTAAAACATGCCTATGAAAACGGAACTCTACATCTGGCACGAAGCCAACGTGGTGTTGACTGGTCACCGAGTCATTTCTTGTCGCCAGAATAGCAGAGCTCGATGAGACAAATCCAGAGATATACCTTTTTTGTGCATCTAACAAGCAAGAACGGAGTGAAAATGCATTGAAAATTGTTATTTTTTGTTCTATTGTTGCAGCTGTTGGACGACCGTCTGCCTGGGAGTTGACGCCATTCTCCAAAGAAACTTGTACTGCCATATTAAACTGCAATGTCATGGTCGTGCGTCACACTTTACTAAGTTTTAAATAGTTTCGTATCTTAGAAAAATTTTCGTCAGTAGAATGTCATTCAGCAGGCATTAGTTAGTTAGCTAGTTACGGGTTCCATTGATGAATCTCACGGTAGCCGTTATGATGTGGAACATCTCAAGTGCTTGAGAAATGCACACACGAATGAAGGTTCTTTTTATTTTTTAATTTTTTTAAAGGCTTAAAATTTTTGTTACTTATCCCATTCCCCTAAATGGCACAAAATGCATATATTGTACCTATAGATTTATTTATTGCTATTCAAGAATTCATCTATGGTATAGATGGAGTTGTCAAGGAGATATGATTTCAATTTATTTTTAAAACTGTTGCTGCTGTCCGTCAGACATTTTATTTCATCTTTTAATTTACCGAAAAGTTTTACAGCAGCATATTTTTTACCCTTTCTGTGCCAAAGTTACCTTAAGTAGAGAATAACGTAAGTCTTTCTTCTCGTGTTATGATCATGAATGTGACTGTTGTTTTTAAACTGGTCCTTGTTTTTGATAGCAAATTTCATTACTGAGTAAATACACTTGAGGCTGTTGTAAGAATTCCTAAACTTTTAAAGAGATGCCTACAAGATGTGCGTCTATGAGCCCCCACACATTATTCTAACCACTTTCTTTTGAGCAGTGAATACTTTTTGTGTAATGTTGAGTTACCCCAAAATATTACTCTGTATGAGATCAGAGAGTGAAAGTACGCAAAGTATGTTAGCTTGTTAATTTCTATATCATCAAAATTAGCAATTATTCTGATTGCAAAAGTTGCTGAACCTAGTCGCTTTAGGAGATCCAAAATATGTATTTCACAATTAAGATTCTCATCTATACGTACACCCAAAAACGTAGTATGCTCTACCGTGGATACTGACTTCTGTTGATGTGTTATATTTATTGGAGGAACTGTATCCCCCACAGCAGAAAATTGAATGCAGTGTGTTTCTTTCAAAGTTCAGCAAGCCTATTCGCAGGAAACCAGTCAATAACTTTTCCAAAGACGTTATTTGTATCATTTTCTATTGGAGTTCCTTTTACTGGATTAATAATGACGCTTGTATCATCAGAAAACAGTGTCAGTCTAGGTTCTTGTTTTAGCTAACAAGGGAGGCCATTCACATATATCAAGAACAGAAGTGGAGCCATGATCGAATCCTGTGGAATACGTAATGTAATACCCCCCCCCCCCCCCCCCCCAGTTAGATGAAGTGGGAAACTTTCTTAAATCACTTAAACCGTGTAAAGAAACTTTTTACTTCCTGTTCTGTAGTTTTGACTTAAACCACTCATATGCTGTTCCATTTATACCATAGAATTGTAATTGCTATAACATAATGTCATGGTTCACACAATCAAACGCTCTGGATAAGTCACAGAAAATTCCTATTGGTGACTTTTTACTATTTAAAGACTTTATTAGGATGAGACAGCAAATTTTTTTAATTCTCACAATCTTTAACAAATAGTCACATATTCATGAGAAAATCTGATACTCGCAAAGGAATATTTGTTTGTTTCAGATTATTAGAATTTGTAAGATAAAATTTATTATTTCAAATGAAAATGAAATAATTTTTTCCGTCAGTTTTACATTTGCTGTGTCATTTGCACACCGTCAAAAAATCGTACATTAAAATAATAGGTGAAATAATTAAACCACAGATGGTGAACAATAAAGAATGAAGACATTATTATGCGCAGTCATACTACTGTCTGTGAGTTTGTTAACGAGTCTGTTCAAAGTGGGAACCACTTGCATCACGAAAATGTTTTTCACGCTGCATCACTGTTGAGCGCTTAGTCAATATATTTGCGGTAATCTCTATTACAAACACCAGCAATTCGCTCCCTCGTGTCATCCATAGGCGTTGGAACCACCTTGTAGATCACATGGATTACATGAATCCGGAGGAAGAAGACAGGTGATTGTCGGGGGTTAGCTCTGAAATGGTGTAGGTTTGGAAGCAAGCGATTTAATGCAGCTCTTGCTACTACAAATAATGGTCACAATATTCATCGTGTTGGAATTACATCGAATCCATAGTGGGTTGGTAAGTTATACATATTTCCCAAAATTACATTCCCATAATTTGTGAACTTGGTCTCGTCAGTAAACAAAAATTTCTCCACAAAATTATTGTCTCGCTGGAGAACCCACTCCCGGTACTCAAAAAGATTTTGAAAATCACAGACATCTAGCTTCTGATATAGTGAAATATGATATAGGTGATGTCTATGAAGAATATGCAGTACGCCTCTTTGGCTTGCACGTACCTCTCTTTGAATCTGACGAGAAAGGTCATGCGGATTCATTGCAACAGCTGTAAGAACGGCTAATTTTTGATGGTATTGACAAAGGTGGGACGAGCTGAACCTGAGAACCGTTGTGAAAGTGGTTCTGCTGCTCCTAATTCATTTTGGTGATTTTTCCCATAAGTGAAGAGCGAGTCAACAAATTCTTCATTAGTAAATGACACTGTGCTCCTGAAAATGATGTATGTATTACTAACGATTCGACTATGTGGACATTTTAAAGCAACACAATTTCAGTACACCTTGTAACAAGCTGATCTACGGACAGAGCGGTCCTTCTGTATTTCAGTTAACTGCTCCGAAGGGGCACACACATCTGACGACGTATCTCTTGTCTCGAAGACATAGCTTAAAACATCGCGTAATTGGTGCCTTGGTACCTCACGATTCCTTGCAGAATGATACAAACTTCAGGATGGCGGGCCATTCAACAGCTGCAATAACAGCACAAAAACCTCTATATTGAACGCATTTTTATTCCGCAATTTATTGTTAGGTCTACAAAAAATTTATATCACTGAGTTTTTCAGTTCGAGATCTGCTATTTTGGCGACACAGAATGGCATAATTCCATTTTTAAAAACATGTTGCTGCCTATTTCTCGGTTGCTAATGACGTTGCCAGAACACATTGCTGCTTGTTTCGTGAACTCCTGGTCACTGTCTGTGTAGGTGAAAACAGGTTACAAGAGTGTAACTTCCCCTGTGCTTCCCAAGTTTTCAGGCAGATGATCGTGTCTGAGTGGCACATGTCTTTAACGGATCAAAAATAATTTAAGGTGGAAAAGCTAGGTGACTGACCCTGACATATATCAAAAGTGTAAAGGAAATTGCTAATAGACATGTCAGGATGATTGCCGAGGGATATTATTAATTAGCAACTCTGAAACAGCTTAAAATATCCTGGTTGTTGCTAATGGTTTGAGTAGGAGTCCAGGTAACACGGAAAAGTTAAAAAGTTTTTATTCACTCAACTCATTGTTTATTAAAACTACGCGGCCAGGAATGTTTCTGAGGGATATGTGGCAACGTAGTGAATCATTCCATTATACAGTATTACCTGACGCCTTAAAAGAAAGCTTCTTGAAGTATTAAACGATACTCGCATTATAGGAAAACAACATTGGCGCTGATAAGCCAGACATCGTACGCCCTAAAGTCAAGTCCATCTATCCACGAAAAATCCGGAAAAAAAACAGTTGTGCAGCCTCACACTCTGAGTTAGCTTCCGATACGACTATTTCCATTATATTCCTAATCTAGTTATTTTAACCGTTATGTGCGGACAAGGAGAATTTTATTCCAAAGAGTGTCAGCCTTGTCATTTTCAGCAGGAAGTATATAAATATTTGTTTTATAGAGAGACACCACAGAAAGTGTCACGACGAAAGCCGACCACAGTACTCGTAAGATAAATCTACAGTTCTTACCAGATCAGGAGTGAAGTGTTTCAGTTAATTTAGCTTACGAAAAGTGGAGTATGTAAACTAAAAAAAAAACAGAAGATCTCGACTTGAATTTGTGCCCTCTAAAGTACACTGTCAGATCAGAAGAATCCGGGCACCTACTAGAGGACAGAGGTATGGGGAGCGCCAACAATTCGCTTTTATGACTGCTTGAACTTGTTGGAGACACGTTCAGTGAGGTGCCTGAATGTCTGTGGAAGAATGGCAGTCCATTATTCCTCAACAGTTGAAACCAGAGAAGGTAGTGATGTTAGACGCTAGGGTATAGAGCGAAGACGACGTTCTAACACATCATAGTGGTGTTCCATTGGGGTTCAGGTCGAGTCTCTGAGCAGGCCAGTCCATTTAAGAAATATTGTTGTCCACAAACCTTTGTCTCAGACATAATGCTTTATTGTAAGTTGGCTATAATTTCGCACCTTACAAGCACTCATCCACATACTTTGCTGTGATCTACAAACACAATTAGGTATCATGTGATAGGTTGTACATCGTATATACGAATATATGAAGGAGACTGACATTGTCACGTATGCCTTGTAAGTAATTGTTAACGCTTATTGCATGAAATATGGCGGAGTGTCTTTATTATCAGAACGGCGTAATGAATGATTGCCTATACTAGTAGAGGTTGGAACGACAGTGGAAATGAAACGCCAGCGGAACTCAAGCCCTGGGTGGAAGGCTCACACAGGTGTGGTGGTCCAGCCTCACACAAGAAGTGCCAAGTCGGACAGTTCAATTCAATTGGTTCAATTGGCTCTGAGCACTATGGGACTTAACTTCTGAGGTCATCAGTCCCCTAGAACTTAGAACTACTTAAACCAAACTAACCTAAGGACATCACACACATCCATGCCCGAGGCAGGATTCGAACCTGCGACCGTAGCGGTCGCGCGGTTCCAGACTGTAGCGCCTAGAACCGCTCGGCCACTCCGGCCGGCAAGACGGACAGTCTGTACACTTGAGCGCGAAGACTCAATACAGGGGCGGCCGGCCGCTATTGGCCGCTCTTGTAGTAGGGCCAGAAGGATAACTGGATAATATTTTGACTAAAGTTCAGTCTTGATCACACCATTTATGTTTCAATGACATAGGTAACCGGTTTCGGTTATTTTTACATAACCATCATCAGACCCATGGCTCCCTTAGGATGGTAGGCGCCTACCGTCCTAAGGGAGCCATGGATCTGATGATGGTTATGTAAAAATAACCGAAACCGGTTACCTATGTCATTGAAACATAAATGGTGTGAGCAAGACTGAACTTTAGTCAAAATATAATAATCTATTGATCACTGTATTCCAAAAATGTTTACCAAAATTGTAACTGGATGATACTTCCGAACTCCGCAAATCTTGGGACGCAAGTGAGAGGAACGAAGAAGCGGCACCTCAGAAGCCACGCAGGCTGGGTTTTTCCAAGAATTTTTATTCAGAAGCGTACCATTGTATGAGTTTAGGTTTTTCCTCGCAAACTTTCCGCGCTGGACGACAAAAGACTGTATAGAGGGAGAATATTCCGTGGTTTCGGGAATATGATTCGTTTTCGGAATTACGAGGGTGGGGAGCCAAGCCTTGCTGGGAAGCCAGTGCTGGAGAGATGAGGTCTTCCGTTGTAAGCGCCCGTGTGTGACGGTCGCGTGGTATCAGCTGTGTTGGCACAGACGGACTTGCTGTCTTTGCTCTCAGCAGAGTTTATAGTTAGAACAGTTAGGCACTGTACTGTTGCGAAACTATACGATTCTGGACTTCACCTCTAGGTTGGAAGTCGTCGTTGAGTATGCACCGTTCAGTAATTGAGATCACATCTTCTGCCTATACTTACGTTGAGACGTTATCTGAACTCCGTCCTTGTGGCTGGGAGTTCGCGTTTCTCGTCTGTAGAACACAGAGAGGAGAAAACAGTATTAGAGTATATTAGTCAGAGGACCGCCTCCTGCGGTCCTAGTGTTTGGAAGATTTTATTTTGTGGCTGCACTGATGCAGACGTAAGAGAACCAGCACGCTAACGCACCAGACGCAGTACATACAGTGATACTGCAAATTGCTTCGGCTTATTAGGGCTATAAAGCTAAACAGCTGTGATCACGTTCGTTTATTTCCACTGAGGTTTCACACCACCGTAGTGTCTTCTAGTGTCCGGTACGTAGATAATGTCAGTCATTTCGCGTTTTTATGTTAGATGGCGTGGCCATAAAAGGGGACAGAGTTGGGGAATTGATTAATAATTTTACTTAGGAAATATAGACATTTGTAATAAAGTGTGTTTTTTTAATCTACAACAAACGTATAATAAGAAACAACGCTTATCATTTAGTAGACCTTCATCATTCATTTCTGTTCAAATTGTAATTTATAGATCCTAAGATCTGCTTCAGAGGGTAGTTAGACAGGGCCAAATCATCATTTTAGCGTTTATTATTTTCCGTTGCGCACATTCATTTTACACCTGCCTGGAGTAGCAAATTGGATTCTGATGGGACGCATTTTCATACTGATAGAATCATCGTCTCCGAACCGTTCCTCTACTGTACGTTGAACACAACGCTGTCTATTTGTATTCTTCCGCATTTAGCGTTTTTGTTTTAAACCGAATAATGGGACCACACCCTAACCACGAAAAACAATCCTGTACAGAAACACTACCTCCTCCGTACTTCGCTGTTGCACTACACGTGGTAACTGGTAACAGGTAACATTCTACAGTCATTCTTGAAACCCAAATCCTTTCCTCGGATTGCCCCAGGATATAGCGTGAATCATCATTCCAAATCACTAGGTACATCAATAAACCGATGTAACCGCCAGAATGTTGATCGCAAGAATGCAAACGTGCAACGATTGTGTTGCACAGGTGCCGTATATCAGTTTGTGGAATGGAGTTCCACGCCTATTGCACTTGGTCGGTTAATACAGGGACGGTTAATGCTGGCTGTGGATGATGCTGTAGTTGTCGTCTGATGATGTCCGATACGTACTCGATTGGAGACAGGTCTGGTGATAGATCAGGTCAAGGCAATACATCGATACTCTGTAGAGCATGTTCGGTTACAACAGCGGTATGTGGGCAAGCGCTGCCCTGTTGGAAAATACCTCTTGTAATGCGTTCATTAATGGTAGCACAATAAGTAGAATCAATAAACTGGCGCCCAAATTTGCAATCAGAGAGCTTGGAATAACCACGAGAGTGCTCTTGCTGTACACAATATCGCACCCCAGACCATAGCTCCAGATGTAGGTCCAGTGTGTCTAGCGGGTTGCAAGCCCTCAACTGGCCTCTTTCTAACCAACACATGACCATCACTGGCACTTAGGTAGACCCGCTTTCATCACATAACCGTCTTTCATCAGGAGGCACAGCAGACCCCCACGCTGCCATCCGATGTGCTTTCGCTTGACATCAATGAAGTCGCAGATGGCGGTCGTTTGGCGTCAGTGGAATGCACACTACAGCCCGTCTAGCTCGGAGCTGTCCTTGAAGTAACCGATTTGTAACAGTTCATTGTGTCAAAACGGTGCCAACTGCTGATGCAGATGCAGATGCAGAACGATGCGCCTGACCCATATGCCGAACTCAATGCAGTATGATGGGCCAGAGCCACCCGCCGAACACGATGGTCTTCCTACTCGGTAGTGCCACATGGCCGTCCAGAGCACAGTTTTCTTGCGAGTGCACAGCTGCCATGTACAGTGGCTGCATTCATGCCAAGCCTTTCTGCAAAGTCGAGGTTGGAACATCCAGCTTCTCGTAGCCCTATTACATGACCTCATTCAAACTCGGTGAGGTGTTGATAATGGCGTCTTCACCATCGTAATGGAATTCTTGACTAACATCAACTCACTACGTCAAGTCTCAAAGGTAACTAACGCTCATGACCGTTACACCATGTATTTGAAGCAAATCTGATGTGCATCCTCATAGTGGCACTACTTCGCCACTCTTATACTGCTGGCGTGCAAACTCAATAGACATCATCTTTCAGATGTAGAAACACGCGTACCAACTTTAGTTTGTATCACAAAACTCCTTCTTGGTGTTGCGATTGTTTTTACCAGCAGTGTATGTAGCAAATTAGGAGCTGCTCGACTATCGCCCACCAATCTCTTTAACTGCATGTTCAGTCATTGTGCTGGCTGGACTGCTGGTAGTACTCTGGAGCTCAGGAGTAATTCTTTCCCTTCATTTCACGTGATTTTTTACAACCACCCTCCGTAATGTTCGTTCGACGGTACCTGTGCGTCAGTACATGAGGTCGGGCTGGTCTTGATTTAGCTGTGGTCGTTCCTTCGTGTTTCCACATCACTAACAGTCGTCTCAAAAACGACATCGACAGGAAGTGCAAAATGGCTAAGCAGGGATGGCTAGAGGACAAATGTAAGGATGTAGCGGCTTGTCTCACTAGGGGTAAGATAGATACTGCCTACAGGAAAATTAAAGAGACCTTTGGAAAGAAGAGAACCACTTGTATGAATATCAAGAGCTCAGATGGCAACCCAGTTCTAAGCAAGGAAGGGAAGGCAGAAAGGTGGAAGGAGTATATAGAGGGTTTATACAAGGGCGATGTACTTGAGGACAATATTATGGAAATGGAAGAGGATGTAGATGAAGACGAAATGGGAGATAAGATACTGCGTGAAGAGTTTGACAGAGCACTGAAAGACCTGAGTCGAAACAAGGCCCCGGGAGTAGACAACATTCCATTAGAACTACTGATGGCCTTGGGAGAGCCAGTCATGACAAAACTCTTCGATGTGGTGAGCAAGATGTATGAGACAGGCGAAATACCCACAGACTTCAAGAAGAATATAATAATTCCAATCCCAAAGAAAGCAGGTGTTGAAAGATGTGAAAATTACCGAACTATCAGTTTAATAAGTCACAGCTGCAAAATACTAACGCGAATTCTTTACAGACGAATGGAAAAACTGGTAGAAGCCGACCTCGGGGAAGATTAGTTTGGATTCCGTAGAAATGTTGGAACACGTGAGGCAATACTGACCTTACGACTTATCTTAGAAGAAAGATTAAGAAAAGGCAAACCTACGTTTCTAGCATTTGTAGACTTAGAGAAAGCTTTTGACAATGTTAACGGGAATACTCTCTTTGAAATTCTGAAGGTGGCAGGGGTAAAATACAGGCAGCGAAAGGCTATTTACAATTTGTACAGAAAGCAGATGGCAGTTATAAGAGTCGAGGGGCATGAAAGGGAAGCAGTGGTTGGGAAAGGAGTGAGACAGGGTTGTAGCCTCTCCCCGATGTTATTCAATCTGTATATTGAGCAAGCAGTAAAGGAAACAAAAGAAAAATTCAGAGTAGGTATTAAAATTCATATAGAAGAAGTAAAAACTTTGAGGTTCGCCGATGACATTGTAATTCTGTCAGAGACAGCAAAGGACTTGGAAGAGCAGTTGGACGGAATGGACAGTGTCTTGAAAGGAGGATATAAGATGAACATCAACAAAAGCAAAACGAGGATAATGGAATGTAGTCAAATTAAGTCGGGTGATGCTGAGGGAATTAGATTAGGAAATGAGACACTTAAAGTAGTAAAGGAGTTTTGCTATTTAGGGAGTAAAATAACCGATGATGGTCGAAGTAGAGAGGATATAAAATGTAGACTGGCAATGGCAAGGAGAGCGTTTCTGAAGAAGAGAAATTTGTTAACATCGAGTATAGATTTAAGTGTCAGGAAGTCGTTTCTGAAAGTATTTGTATGGAGCGTAGCCATGTATGGAAGTGAAACATGGACGATAAATAGTTTGGACAAGAAGAGAATAGAAGCTTTCGAAATGTGGTGCTACAGAAGAATGCTGAAGATAAGGTGGGTAGATCACGTAACTAATGAGGAGGTATTGAATAGGATTGGGGAGAAGAGAAGTTTGTGGCACAACTTGAGTAGAAGAAGGGATCGGTTGGTAGGACATGTTTTGAGGCATCAAGGGATCACAAATTTAGCATTGGACGGCACCGTGGAGGGTAAAAATCGTAGAGGGAGACCAAGAGATGAATACACTAAGCAGATTCAGAAGGATGTAGGTTGCAGTAGGTACTGGGAGATGAAGAAGCTTGCGCAGGATAGAGTAGCATGGAGAGCTGCATCAAACCAGTCTCAGGACTGAAGACCACAACAACAACAACAGTCGACTTGGACGCTTTAAAAGGAATTAAATGTCCCTGGTGGATAATTATACTCAGGTGACATCTAGTGACTAGTCCACATCCGAAGTCGCTGAGATCTCTTGACCAACCCATTCTGCTCTTCCTGCTTTTATACTGACGAACGATACTCTCCAACTGAGCGAGGTGGCGCAGTGGTTAGCACACTGGACTCGCATTCGGGAGGAAGACGGTTCAAATAGGCGTCCGACCATCCTGATTTAGGTTTTCTGTGACTTACCTAAATCACTTCAAGCAAGTGCTGGGACGGTTCCTTTGAAAGGGTAAGTCCGATTTCCTTCCCTAATCAGAGCTTATGCTCCGTCTCTAGTGAACTCGTTGTCGATGGGATGTGAAACACTAGTCTCCTCTCCTTCGATACTCTGCACCTCCATTCGTACTGGCGTGTCCGCCTCTCGTGATATCTGTGGCCCGACTAAAATTGAATAACAGTTGACGTCTGTCACTTGCCGCTACAGTGTTGCCACATGCCGGCCGGAGTGGCCGTGCGTTTCTAGGCGCTACAGTCTGGAACCGCGAGGCCGCTACGGTCGCAGGTTCGAATCCTGCCTCGGGCATGGATGTGTGTGATGTCCTTAGGTTAGTTAGGTTTAAGTAGTTCTAAGTTCTAGGGGACTGATGACCACAGAAGTTGAGTCCCATAGTGCTCAGAGCCATTTGAACCTTTTTTTTTTTTTTTTTTTTTTTTGTTGCCACATCCGTTGGCGGCTACCGCTAGGTTATAGGCGACACACAAAGACTTCACAAACGCTGTTAATGTGAAATGTTGAGCAATGTTGGATGTGGCCGCCGCGGGTTATGACGGAAACGGGAGATGCTCTCTCGAGAGCTGATTTTAAGTGACCAATAACTGAACTGCGGCAGACGACGGATTCTGTAGCCCCGAATTTAAATTCGTGTCCTAACCTAACTACAACCTAGTGATGTGCAATATAGCCGAGAAAACGGCGATCAACAATCTGCGACGTACTAACATAACGATCGCTTTGTCCATGGCATTTAAGGCTAACCTCTGCGAGCAAACTCAAGACGGAAAATTTTCATACGTTTGTTTGCCTAGTCATCTTCCGCAGCAAAGCTTCACTTTTAGAGATAAAAGGAAACTGTGATTTCTCGCTGTCATTGGTTATTTGAAATTAACCTCACACTAGCTACAAGGAATGCCCCATTAGCAAGCGATGAGCAGTCGTGGTTGGCACTTGGTTCCAGATTATAGGCGATACCAGCAGATTTCAAACGAAAACAGAATGGTAAGAAGGAAAATACAGGGTGTTTCAAAAATGACCGGTATATTTGAAACGGCAATAAAAACTAAACGAGCAGCGATAGAAATACACCGTTTGTTGCAATATGCTTGGGACAACAGTACAATTTCAGGCGGACAAACTTTCGAAATTACAGTAGTTACAATTTTCAACAACAGATGGCGCTGCAAGTGATGTGAAAGATATAGAAGACATCGCAGTCTGTGGGTGCGCCATTCTGTACGTCGTCTTTCTGCTGTAAGCGTGTGCTGTTCACAACGTGCAAGTGTGCTGTAGACAACATGGTTTATTCCTTAGAACAGTGATTTTTCTGGTGTTGGAATTCCACCGCCTAGAACACAGTGTTGTTGCAACAAGACGAGGTTTTCAACGGAGGTTTAATGTAACCAAAGGACCGAAAAGCGATACAATAAAGGATCTGTTTGAAAAATTTCAATGGACTGGGAACGTGACGGATGAACGTGCTGGAAAGGTAGGGCGACCGCGTACGGCAACCACAGAGGGCAACACGCAGCTAGTGCAGCAGGTGATCCAACAGCGGCCTCGGGTTTCCGTTCGCCGTGTTGCAGCTGCGGTCCAAATGACGCCAACGTCCACGTATCGTCTCATGCGCCAGAGTTTACACCTCTATCCATACAAAATTCAAATGCAGCAACCCCTCAGCGCCGCTACCATTGCTGCACGAGAGACATTCGCTAACGATATAGTGCACAGGATTGATGGCGGCGATATGCATCTGGGCAGCATTTGGTTTACTGACGAAGCTTATTTTTACCTGGCCGGCTTCGTCAATAAACAGAACTGGCGCATATGGGGAACCGAAAAGCCCCATGTTGCAGTCCCATCGTCCCTGCATCCTCAAAAAGTACTGGTCTGGGCCGCCATTTCTTCCAAAGGAATCATTGGCCCATTTTTCAGATCTGAAACGATTACTGCATCACGCTATCTGGACATTCTTCGTGAATTTGTGGCGGTACAAACTGCCTTAGACGACACTGCGAACACCTCGTGGTTTATGCAAGGTGGTACCCAGCCACATCGCACGGCCGACGTCTTTAATTTCCTGAATGAATATTTCGATGATCGTGTGATTGCTTTGGGCTATCCGAAACATACAGGAGGCGGCGTGGATTGGCCTCCCTATTCGCCAGACATGAACCCCTGTGACTTCTTTCTGTGGGGACACTTGAAAGACCAGGTGTACCGCCAGAATCCAGAAACAATTGAACAGCTGAAGCAGTACACCTCACCTGCATGTGAAGCCATTCCGCCAGACACGTTGTCAAAGGTTTCGGGTAATTTCATTGAGAGACTACGCCATATTATTGCTACGCATGGTGGATATGTGGAAAATATCCTACTATAGAGTTTCCCCGACCGCAGCGCCATCTGTTGTTGAAAATTGTAACTACTGTAATTTCGAAAGTTTGTCTGCCTGAAAATGTACTGTTGTCCCAAGCATATTGCAACAAACGGTGTATTTCTATCGCTGCTCGTTTAGTTTTTATTGCCGTTTCAAATATACCGGTCATTTTTGAAACACCCTGTAGGAGCAAATGAAAAGTCAATCGATGATGAAAATGACGTGGCAAGGTATTAGAAATAAAAGAATTATGTATTTGCCAATTAGTTGAATAAAAATGATAATCAAAGCCTTTTAATTAGATTTCGAAGAATAAAAAGAACCTTCTGTGTTTCATAACATTCGAACGTTTTATCTCCTACACAGCCGCATGGGGTAGCCGCGCGGTCTACGCGCCTTGCCACGGCTCCCCCCGCCGGAGGTTCGAATCTTCCCTCGAGCATGGGTGTGTGTGTTGTCCTTAGCGTAAGTTAGTTTAAATTAGATAAAATAGTGTGTAAGCCTAGCGACTGATGACCTTAGCAGTTTGGTACCATAGGAACTTACCACATATTTTCAATTTCTCCTACACATGAAATTTATATGCTATTCACTGCGCTATGCCATGACACTGCAGAATGCTGTTGCGTTTCTGAGTTTGGTGTCCCAGCCGCAACGATTAATTGTCAGCCTTAAAAAATTCGGCTTCACGCAATGTAGCGCGAAGCTTGTCTAATGTAAGCCGATCTCTGTGATTATACTAACTGTATAAACGACGCTGACTCTCGTCTTGTACGGATATGAGTTTGTAGTGTGTGTGTGTGTGTGTGTGTGTGTGTGTGTGTGTGTGTGTGTGTGTGTTTTTGGTGTGGTTGTTATGCACGGTGAAGTGCGAAGTGAAAGGGCATACCCTAGGTTCAGGATCCAAACACATCGAGAAAGGAAGCTGAACAAGGAATTGGAAGTGAACTAATCGTTGTGGCAGACTGACAACGGCAAACTGTTCCGGCGTAATGCTGAGAGCTTTGATTGAAGGAAACCAGCTCCATCGCGTGAAATGTCAAATATCAAGTAATTTTAATCGGAATATAGTGGTCAATTCAGCATTACATGGGGAGGGGGGGGGGGGTTGGAGGGGGTTTCAGGATACTTTTGATGAGATGGTTTATGACCAGATGAGAAGAAACGACTTTGCCAGAACAGACGAAAGGCTGTAACATTTTATTTGTGTAAATGTTATGATGCGACTGTTTCGAATATGTAAGCATCACAAGTAAATACGAAACTGTGTTATTCCAGAAACAAAGCCACTGAAGATGCCTTTAGTAATATGACGAAACGAGTCTGGAAAATAACGTATATTTCGCCTGATAAGACGACCTTCTGATAAGACGAGGTTTAAATTTTCGTCAAAGATATATAGTTTGCCTTATGTCCCTCTAATAAGAAGATCCCCAAACTACAGACGACCTGTAAATTAGTTTAGAACAGTGATCATCGAGATAATAATACGCGCACTGATTCGGGTAATGACCTTGAGCATTAATAAAAGCGTCGTACTCGCTATTCAGTTTTGCGAACATACCCGATCTATACTATTAAACAATTGGTATGGTTGCATACAGCAAAAGGCTCCTAGAGCACCGTTACTGCTTTGCCTGCAGAAGCACTTGCCGAATAACGAACTCATATGTACAGCTAACAAGTATTGTTGTAGGTTGGGTTGTGTGTTTAAACAGTTTGTAAGTGTAATCGGCGTAATATTCGTAAAGTGTGTGCCTAGTGATGGAACAAACAAAATGAAGGAAATATGAAGCAAGATTCAAGTTAAAGGTCATAAAACAGGCTAAATAATCGAACAACTGTGCTGCAGAAAGGGCTTCCGATATAACAGAGAAGGTGGTAAGAGATTTGCTAAAGAATGGAGATGTTATTAAAAAACTGCCAATGAAAAAGTGTTCCGCGAGGAGAGGAATAGCTTGATGGCCAGATTTAGAAAATAACGTTGCAGAATGGGTACAAGCGCAGAGGCAGAATTGGTAAGTTGTTACAAGAAACATGATTAGCGTGTATTACAAGAAATACGATTAGCGCTTATGCACTGAAATGGGCACGAGCCAATCCAGAGTACAGCAAATAATTTAAAGCAACAGTAGGTTGGTGCAAACGTTTCACGAACAGAAAAAAATTGATAATGCTGCAAGAAACAAAAATTGCGCAGAAATTACCGAAAGATCTTCACAGTAAAGTTACAAGTTTTCATCAGTTTGTTATTCGTAAGAGGCAAAAATATAGGTTTCCACTATCTCATATTGGAAATATGGATGAAACACCTATGAACTTCGAAATGATACACAACAGAACTGCAGAAATAAAAGGCATACAAACCCTTCAAATCAGAAGTACAGAGCCGGCCGTTGTGGCCGAGCGGTTCTAGGCGCTACAGTATGGAACCGCGCGACCGCTACGGTCGCGGGTTCGAATCCTGCCTCGGGCATGGATGTGTGTGATGTCCTTAGGTTAGTTGGGTTTAAGTAGTTCTAAGTACTAGGGGACTGATGACCTCAGCAGTTAAGTCCCATAGTGCTTGGAGCCATTTTTTTAGAAGTACAGACTGTGAAAAGACCAGGTGGTAGATGGAACGAAGTTAAAACCTATGGTTATTTTCAAGAGGAAAACCATTCCTAAAATAAAATTTCCGCCAGGCATTTTTGTAAATTTTCACAAAAAGGAATGGATGAACGATATGGTGTAAAATTATGGATCTAAAATGAGGGCAGAGGCGAGCACTTGCTCTACAAAATCAATCAAATTTGATGGTGTGGGATATGTTTCACAGGTACACTCGACAGCAAAAAAAGTGGGTCACACCTGAATTCCAACTTGTAGGTTGCACGTGTGGTTCCTGAAGAGGGGCAGCAGCCTTTTCAGTAGTTGCAAGGGCAACAGTCTGGATGATTGACTGATCTGGCCTTGTAACAATAACCAAAACGGCCTTGCTGTGCTGGTACTGCGAACGGCTGAAAGCAAGGGGAAACTACGGCCGTAATTTTTCCCGTGGACATGCAGCTTTACTGTATGATTAAATGATGATGGCGTCCTCTTGGGTAAAATATTCCGGAGGTAAAATAGTCACCCATTCGGATCTCTGGGCGGGGACTACTCAAGAGGATGTCGTTATCAGGAGAAAGAAAACTGGCGTTCTACGGATCGGAGCGTGGAATGTCAGATCACTTAATCGGGCAGGTAGGTTAGAAAATTTAAAAAGTGAAGTTCGGTGGCAGGAGGAACAAGACTTCTGGTCAGGTGACTACAGGGTTATAAACACAAAATCAAATAGGGGTAATGCAGGAGTAGGTTTAATAATGAATAGGAAAATAGGAATGCGGGTAAGCTACTACAAACAGCATAGTGAACGCATTATTGTGGCCAAGATAGATACGAAGCCCACACCTACTACAGTACTACAAGTTTATATGCCAAGTAGCTCTGCAGATGATGAAGAAATTGAAGAAATGTATGATGAAATGAAAGAAATTATTCAGATAGTGAAGGGTGACGAAAATTTAATAGTCATGGGTGACTAGAATTCGGTAGTAGGAAAAGGGAGAGAAGGAAACGTAGTAGGAGAATATGGATTGGGGCTAAGAAATGAAAGAGAAAGCCGCCTGGTAGAATTTTGCACAGAGCACAACTTAATCATAGCTAACACTTGGTTTAAGAATCATGAAAGAAGGTTGTATACATGGAAGAACCCTGGAGATACTAAATGGTATCAGATAGATTATATAATGGTAAGACAGAGGTTTAGGGACCAGGTTTTAAATTGTAAGACATTTCCTGCAGCAGATGTGGACTGACCACAATCTATTGGTTATTACCTGTAGATTAAAACTGAAGAAACTGCAAGAAGGTGGGAATTTAAGGAGATGGGACCTGGATAAACTGACTAAACCAGAAGTTGTACAGAGTTTCAGGGAGAGCATAAGGGAACAATTGACAGGAATGGGGGAAAGAAATACAGTAGAAGAAGAATGGGTAGCTTTGAGGGATGAAGTAGTGAAGGCAGCGGAGGCTCAAGTAGGTAAAAAGACGAGGGCTAGTAGAAATCCTCGGGTAACAGAAGAAATATTGAATTTAATTGATGAAAGGAGAAAATATAAAAATGCAGTAAATGAAGCAGGCAAAAAGGAATACAAACGTCTCAAAAATGAGATCGACAGGAAGTGCAAAATGGCTAAGCAGGGATGGCTAGAGGACAAATGTAAGGATGTAGAGGCTTTTCTCACGAGGGGTAAGATAGATACTGCCTACAGGAAAGTTAAAGAGACCTTTGGAGATAAGAGAACCACTCGTATGAACATCAAGAGCTCAGATGGAAACCCAGTTCTAAGCAAAGAAGGGAAAGCAGAAAGGTGGAAGGAGTATATAGAAGGTCTATACAAGGGCGATGTACTTGAGGACAATATTATGGAAATGGAAGAGGATGTAGATGAAGATGAAATGGGAGATACGATACTGCGTGAAGAGTTTGACAGAGCACTGAAAGACCTGAGTCGAAACAAGGTCCCCGGAGTAGACAACATTCCATTGGAACTACTGACGGCCTTGGGAGAGCCAGTCCTGACAAAACTCTACCATCTGGTGAGCAAGATGTATGAAACAGGCGAAATTCCCTCAGACTTCAAGAAGAATATAATAATTCCAATCCCAAAGAAAGGAGTGTTGACAGATGTGAAATTACCGAACAACCAGTTTAATAAGCCACAGCTGCAAAATACTAACGCGAATTCTTTACAGACGAATGGAAAAACTAGTAGAAGCCGACCTCGGGGAAGATCAGTTTGGATTCCGTAGAAATACTGGAACACGTGAGGCAATACTGACCTTACGATTTATTTTAGAAGAAAGATTAAGGAAAGGCAAACCTACGTTTCTAGCATTTGTAGACTTAGAGAAAGCTTTTGACAATGTTGACTGGAATACTCTCTTTCAAATTCTGAAGGTGGCAGGGGTAAAATAAAGGGAACGAAAGGCTATTCACAATTTGTACAGAAACCAGCTGTCAGAGATAGCAAAGGACTTGGAAGAGCAGTTGAATGGAATGGACAGTGTCTTGAAAGGAGGACATAAGATGAACATCAACAAAAGCAAGCCGGCCGCGGTGGTCTCGCGGTTCTAGGCGCGCAGTCCGGAACCATGCGACCGCTACGGTCGCAGGTTCGAATCCTGCCTCGGGCATGGCTGTGTGTGATGTCCTTAGGTTAGTTAGGTTTAAGTAGTTCTAAGTTCTAGGGGACTGATAACCACAGCAGTTGAGTCCCATAGTGCTCAGAGCCAGCCACAAAAGCAAAACGGAGATAATGGAAGGTAGTCGAACTAAATCGGGTGATGCTGAGGGAATTAGATTAGGAAATGAGACACTTAAAGTAGTAAAGGAGTTTTGCTATTTGGGGAGCAAAATAACTGATGATGGTCGAAGTAGAGACGATATAAAATGTAGACTGGCAATGGCAAGGAAAGCGTTTCTGAAGAAGAGAAACTTGTTAACATCGAGTATAGATTTAAGTGTCAGGAAGTCATTTCTGAAAGTATTTGTATGGAGTGTAGCCATGTATGGAAGTGAAACATGGACGATAAATCGTTTGGACAAGAAGAGAATAGAAGCTTTCGAAATGTGGTGCCACAGAAGAATGCTGAAGATTAGGTGGGTAGATCACATAACTAATGAGGAAGTATTGAATAGGATTGGGGAGAAGAGAAGTTTGTAACAACAGGCTGCACCTGAATGTATGCAACCAACATAGCATATCTGTGTTGCACATCGTCACAACCCTCCACAGTACAGTCGTTGTAAGATACACACTGGGTACCGCTATAGACTACTAGAGATCACCGGTCTTTATGACAATCCGTTCAGATGTAAAGTAACACCACGATAGTACAGAAGAGATGAGACAGTCCTTAACGTTTGTAAACTAAACTGAATTACAATAAGTGACATTTCAAACGTTATGGGACAACTAATTTTGTCACATAAATCGTTCAGTAATCCTTAGGCGCAATTAAATATTTGAGACAGTATATGGATTTATAAAGTTCTATGGCAATTGGAAACAAGTTCTTTGCTGTCTAAAAGGTTTACCCAACATATGATGAACGTCGTTCAACGTTCAACGGGGAGTGGTTTCGCATCAACTTTATGTAATACTAAGCAGTTAAAAGAAAACGTGATTAACGGTGGCAAGCACTCTACGGAAATCCCAACATTAACAGCGAATCACAAGTAATATCATTGTTCACATTACTCATCAACAGTTACTTGCACACAAAGTTGTACTTTAAAATGACATGACCAAAGTCTTCAATCTGGATCCGGATGCAAACCCAGAACGTAAAGCCATTGTTAACCAAGCAAAGCTTTGTGCCTTATCGAGACTCGATCACTAGGCAGAAAGAGACGTCAAATATTGACGTTTGCACCAGTGTCAGTTATCAGTTCTCAACTTGAACGTATATGACGATAATGTTTGTACGAAACCAGGAACCCTAACAGGACAGTTATCTTCTTGGTAATTAACCTCGAATGACGTTGTACATTGTTGCATTGTCAAGGAACAAAGGATGCACATGTTTAAAATTGAAATACCACCATGTAATGCTGGTGACAAGGATGCGAATCCAGCACCTAATCGGATTGTTGAATAAGTACGTAAAATCAGAATGTAGATATCAAAGTTTGTCACCAGTAGTAAGGTTGGAACCTTAAATGACGACTGAAGTTGTATTGCCTGACCGGGATTCGAACCCGGTGCCCACCGCCGTCGTTGTC
The DNA here is from genome assembly GCF_021461385.2 of Schistocerca piceifrons. Classification (NCBI taxonomy): domain Eukaryota; kingdom Metazoa; phylum Arthropoda; class Insecta; order Orthoptera; family Acrididae; genus Schistocerca; species Schistocerca piceifrons. The sequence goes on from NC_060141.1 coordinate 328,354,832, forward strand.
TAGCCGGGAACAGACGAGAAATGTCCAATGTTGGTCCACCGTTACCGAGATGTGCACACGTTTAACTAGAAACAAGGCGACGAAAACGTCTATGCTGACTGAGAGTCGAACGCCGCACACATGGTTATCAAGAACGTTAATAATCAAATTCTTATTCAGTAGCAGCTAGGAGTAGCATGTTTAGTTGCAAACCTTAAGGCCTTTCTCATCCCTAGTAACGTGTTGCCTAATATCTGTGATATCATGGTGTTAATTTACAAGTGGATTGACTGCCGCAAAGAGCAATGTTCTCTAGTAGTCGTGTATCATTAAGATGTAAATGAAGTGCCTCACCAGAAAGTAATTTCCGTCGTGCCGCACGTATTGTTTCAGAGACACTGAGTACATGTTATAAGAACACAAGACGTGTATTATATACTATTATCCGGAGAAGCTGCCGCCAAACTTGTTTACTTTTACATTCCGCTATTGCTAGCTAGGTGAAATATTTTGTGGTAGCTATGTTTAAAATGAATGTATTTTTGAACGTGTTGTTCGTCAGATATTTGAATGAATCGTCAACTGTAGTTGTGCCTGCACATGTGATAGCATAATAGCTGTAGCTGCGTTAGTTTATTCTAAAGACCTGGGAAGGTTGGGTGTAACTTTTGATCCTTCAAGGGGTGATCGTGGCCTTGCGGCTCGGGTCTGTACTAGCCGCGGCTCGCGAGCTACGGGTCAGCCAGGCTGGCCGAGGCGAGACGGAAGTGAGCGAGCTGGCTGTGGCGTTGGTGGTCCAACAGCCCGGGACGAGCCACCATGGCTGCGCCGCATGCCTTTGCCTCTGCCGCTCCGTTTGACGTAAATGTGTTTACCTCCTCTCCTGGCATCAGTATAAGAGCGGCGACAAGAAATACACATCAGGCTGTCTGCCGTAATGGCTCACTGGGAGAGGTCTATTCGAGATAGAGTCGTCGCTCTCATTGAAGAAGGAGGATGTTCCATCAGAGAAACTGGCAGACGGTATGGCGTACCACATACCACTGCAACGAGATGGTGGAGGATCTGCCTTGAAAGAGGCACTACCAACAGGGCTGCTGGATTAGGCAGGAAGAGAGTGATCTCACAGCAGGAAGACAGGGACCTAGTGTCTAGGAGCAGAGAAAATTCCTTTCTGAACGCGAAGCTGTTGCGGCGGGAGACCAACTTCCCCGGCTCCAGTGACACGATTCGCCGAAGCCTGAGGGACGCTGGACTGCATGCACGACGATCCGCCGTGAAACAAGAGCTCAGCGAAGACAACGTTTTATACCGGCTAGCATTTGCGGAGCTCCATCTGAGGGCGTCGTGGGACAACGTCATTTTCACTGATGAGAAGGTGTTTTCCACCAATAACGACGGTCCACGAATCGTTTACAGGCCGCAAGGGACTCGCCATCGACGCGAATACGTAACCACGACGAAAAGAAGTGATCTGCTATCTGTTACCTGCTGGGGTTGGATTTCTGCGAGAGGGGCGGGAATTCTTCACAGGATAGAAGGAGCTCTGGACAGCGTGCAGTATGCCCAGATATTGGACAATGTGATGCTTCCGTCAGTGCGAATGCTGTACGCAGAAGGGGACGTCACATTGCAAGAGGACCATTCTCCCATTCACAAGTCTGCATTTGTTCAGCAGCGGCTCTCCACGATTGGCGCCAACGTCATGGACTGGCCGCCACGGGCGGCTGATATGAACTCCATGGAAAACATGTGGGCTGAGGTCGCCAGAACATTAACATAGAACTGACCACGAAACCAACCAACTACTGTGGACGGTCTTTGGGACTGCGTCCTGGAAGCCTGGGAGGAAGTTGCTTCTTCACGATGTTACGTCCGACGGGTTATACATTCTATGCCAAGACGCATGATAGAAGTACAAAATAATAAAGGATTCTGGATAAAATATTAGAGTCCTTAAAATGTTTTGTTATGTATTCTTTTTTGTCATTTTTTTTCATTGGGGGCTAGTGGAATATCGCGTGGCAACAGAAAAGATACAATATGGGTTAGTTTTCCTTTGAGTTGCCTTTTTAATTCAAGTGGGTTTCTTTTTAATATACAGTTTGTTAAATATTCTATTCTGATTTCGTTTATACCCTGTCTAGATACTTACAAATTAATCAGCGTAGATGGACTCTGTCACAGTAGTTTTTGTTATTTCAAATACATCTCTCTCTGCCCCTCCATCCCTGAATGCACCCTCCGTCCTCCACACAATACGCAAACGATTTCATATTATGTTTACTCGTTGTTAATATCCCCTCTATTCTCTCTCACACACTCTCTCTCTGACACTATCGCCGTAAGTGCCATTCTCCAAAAACTTTATAAACAAATCTAGTAGTTTCAATTGACGCTACATTTTCTCTTATAATTGCTGCTCTCTTTACTCTCTATCATTCCTCTCAACACCTATGAAACCGTATTCTTTGATCTCCCCTTTCCTATAACCCATTCTTCGTTCTGAAAACAGTCCTTCCTTATCTCTCGGTCCTAAGATAAAACTAACTGTGGCACACATCTAATTAAGCAATACTTTGCAAGCATTTCACGCCTTATATTTTGCACTTCTGCACTTCTATCCATTTCCAGATCGCGCTCTCCTTCCTGTTACCCGTCCCTTGACATCTGCATCTACATCTAAATGAATACTCTGCAATTCATAATTATGTGCTTGGCAGGGGGTTCTGTGGTCTGGCGGATTAATCTTGTATTGATGTGTAAAACGTGTAGGTTCACATCTCACGTCAGGCGTAGATTTTTAACATACACAAGTAACTCTCCTTCACCCCTATTAACGCCAAGTGCAGAACGCCAGTAAGCTCCGTAGTTCATATCCGCAGTAAAGACAATATCCCTTCGCTGCCGACTGGGGCAAAGCGGCATTCCTTTGAGATGTGACAGATGGAGAAACCCCTGAAGGCAGAGACTCTGTCACCAGCAAGCCGTCGTAAACTAGGAAACGTATTTCATTTAATGAACCAATGGCCATGTAAGTTCACAAGGCTCTTACTTTATTTGAAACTGAGACGTTGAAAATTGTGGTGCTGGACTGCGATTCGAATTCGATTTAACTGTGTTCCCCAAGATTGCAAACTCTTCTAGGCCTCCTCGAAAGGTATCTATCTGGTTTCGAATCCCGATCAGCACAAAATATTGATTATTTCATTTCAAGCCCTAGCATGTGCACTCCGAACTGCTAGTGAAAAATAGTTGCATTTTCAACGTCTCCTCGTGCGTTGTTAGCTGTAACGTGTTCGTTTCAACTCACAGCCACATGATGAGCTTTTTATCACAACATTATAAGCTCAAACGTTTCCTTACATCTTTTAAAGTTCAAACATTCCTCCCCATCCTACTGGCGAAAACGGATTTGGGTTTGGCGTTGTGTTCGTTGTGATCACCAACGACGATGTTGTGGATTCAACTTCTAGCCAGCAGAGTATTTTCCATCACATCATTGAAAGTACAAACATGCCACTCCTAGCTATTAATGGAAAAGAATTTGATAGTTAAAGTGTCTTCATGACCACGTGTGCGGGATTTGAATTCCATCCAGCACAGAACTTTTCGTTTCCTAATGTCTAGCTAAACATGCGCACATCTCGCTACTGGTGAACCAACAATAGATATTTATCGTCTGTTCCTGGTTAGAAAACGACGGCGCTAGATGTTGGATTCGAATCCCAGTCAGGCAAAAACAATTATGTCGTCATTTAAGGTTCCAACAACTCGCTGTTGGTGAAAACATTTGATATTTAACTTCTGATTTTACGTACTTCGTTAACAATCCGATTAGGTGCTAGGTTCGCATTCCTGTCACAAGCTTTACATGGCGGCATTTCAATTTCAAACATGAGCATACCTTGTTCCTTGTGAATGACACCATATTAAACGTCGTTGGGGGTAGTTCTCAGGAAGGTAACTGTTATGACAGGATTCCCAGTTCAGTACAAACATTTTCGTAATTTATTTTCAGGATCTGAATTCATAACTGATACTGGTTCAAACGTCTATACTTCACGTCTCTTTATGCCTAGTGATCGTGTCTCAATAAGGCACAAACAAAGCTTAGCTAAGTTAGCAATGGCTATAGGTGCTGGGTCTGAATCCATGTCCAGAACGACGACGTTGGTCATGTCATTTAAAGTTCAAATTTGTGTGCACAAAGCTGTTGATGTGTTACGAGAACAATGATATTACTGGTGATTCGCTGTTAATCTTGAGATTTCCGTAAAGTGCTTGTTGCCGTTAATCGCGTTTTTTTACTGGTTCGTCCAATATCCAGTTTCCAGAGCCACCCGCCGTTGAGCGACGTTCAGCAGGTGGATGGAAAACCTTTTCGAGAGCGAATAACTTTTTTCCAATTGCCGTTCAGCTTTGTAACTCCATACATTGTCTCAAGTATTTAATTTTGACTAAGGATTACTGTACGATATATGTAAAATAATCCGTTTTCTCAGAACTTTTGGAATGTCACTTGTTGTAATTAAGGTTAGTTTATGAGTGTTATGGGGTGTCTCATCGCTAAGAACGTGTTTTCTAATATGTTTTGTATGACGATATTAGTTGACGCTTAGACTGACTGCTATGAAGACCTTTAGTCTCTAGTAGTCTCTTGCGGTACCCATTGTGCGTAGTCAAACGACTGTACCCCACGGGGTTTTGGTGTTTAGAGGACCTGCAACACAGCTACATTATGTTGGCTGTATTCGGCAGTGACGCACTTTTTTTGCTGTCGAGTGTACATAAATGAAAACGCAAGAAATCGTACAGCACGAAGCAATATTAACAATACCGCGTGGTTTGACTTCGATGCTACAATCTTTAGAAGTCTCTCTAAATAAGCCATTCAAAGACCACATGCACTGAAAAATGGAACAATTGATGATGAGTGGCGGAAAATCGTATACGAAAGGTGGAGTTATGCAGGTTGCATCACTTGATGTTTCCCGTGATTTCGTAATCAATTCATGGGAAAAAGTGAAAAGTGGAAACAGTGATCAAATCGTTCAAGAAGCGTGGGATTTCCAGTGCTATGGACGACACTGAGGACGATTTGTTATGGGTTACTGACGACGAGGCGGAAATCGATTCACAAGGTGCGTAATGGTATCCATATTACGGGTTCCTCTACAACCAAAGTGAGGATGTACTTGAGGCGCTGCCTTCTTTAGATGAAGATTGTGAGGATTTTGCAGCGTTTTAAAATGAATTGGCGAGTGAGTCGTTTCATTTTATAATGGTTTTCATTTATACGAATTTCAATCTATGTTTTATGTCTGTCGTATAAGACGACTCTGATTTTGGGTGCCTTTTTTATGCTTCATCTATCGTTTTTTCTGCCGAAATATACGATATTAAAGTATTATATTGCAGCAAGAAAAGGGCGTTTGAATGTATGGAAAGAAGTACAGTCTTTTATTTCTCCATCTGTTGCTGCAGCGTCGCTCAGCGCATATAAGCCAGAGTGTGTGACGTCGGTATTCGAGAGCTGCGCTGTGTGTGGTGGGCGGGGCGTGCGCCCTGGCGCCGCGACCCGACGTCCGCCGCTGCTCGGCTGTTTCTGGGCCGGATTTACGACCGCGGCCGCTGCAGAGTTCCGGTCGCCGAGGTGGCCGGGCCGCCGAAATGTCTCCCGACGGGCCGGCGGCTTTCGCCGACCAACTCCCGATGCCCGAGCCACGTACTGCCTTATGTAGTAACTGGGCTGTGCAGAGCAGCGAAACCTCCAGCCCGACCGTATATCGGCTTCTGCTTCCGACCTCCTTTCCATTTGTGGCGTCTGATACTGCTTTATGTAGTAGCAGTAGTAGTTTTGACGTGAAAACGTATATTCGCTCGCCGGGGAACCTTTTTTGTGTGTCAAAATGCCTTCAGTCTTGAATCGCTAATAACTACGAGACTAATAATGCCTAAAGTTGTCGGCACACGGGCAACACCTTCTGATAAACAGGCCTCACGGCGCAACTGTTTCGTCATCGCCGCTATGCTGTCGTCACAATCTAGCATCAGCGCAAAAGTGAGCACTTATTTCGTGAAAGCATAACAAAATCACACGACTTAGCTCTCGGCTAACAATCAGTATATCATTTAGAAAGAAATTCTGCCGCCCTTTACCATTTTCAAAGAAATTGTGCCGTTCCTGTATGCTATGTTGCAAAATCCGCGTTAATTTGGTTGCAATACACTCTGATTTCCTTCTGTTGTGTTTGAGATCATATGCAAAATTTTACTACTTGTTAAGAAAAACGTTGCAACAGAAACAAACATAAAACTTCCTGGCAGATTAAAACTGTGTTCCGGACCGAGACTCGAACTCGGGACTTTTGCCTTTCACGGACAAGCGCTCTACCAACTGAGCTACCCAAGCACGACTCACGCCCCGTGCTCACAGCTTTTACTTCTGCCAGTACCTCGTCTCCTACCTTCCAAACTTTACAGAAGCTCTCCTGCGAACCTTGCAGAGCTAGCACTTCTGAAAGAAAGGATATTGCGGAGACATGGCTTAGCCACAGTCTGGGGGACGTTCCCAGACTGAGATTTTCACTCTACAGCGGAGTGTGCGCTGATATGAAACTTCCTGCCACATTAAAACTGTGTGCCGGACCGAGACTCGAACTCGGGACCTTTGTCTTTCGCGGGCAAGCACTCTACCAACTGAGCTACCCACGCACGACTCACGCCCCGTCCTCTCATTCTGGAAACATCCCCCAGGCTGTGGCTAAGCAATGTCTCCATAATATCCTTTCTTTCAGGAGTGCTAGTTCTGCAAGGTTCGCAGGAGAGCTTCTGTAAAGTTTGGGAGGTAGGAGACGAGGTACTGGCAGAAGTAAAAGCTGCGAGGACGGGGCGTGAGTCGTGCTTGGGTAGCTCAGTTGGTAGAGCGCTTGCCCGCGAAAGGCAAAAGTCCCGAGTTCGAGTCTCGGTCTGGCACACAGTTTTAATCTGCCAGGAAGTTTCATATCAGCGCACACTCCACTGCAGAGTGAAAATCTCATTCTACAAACAAACATACATCACAGCCTGTAAATTTCACTGATAGAGTTACTGTGATATGTCCAAAATGTTCAAATGTGTGTGAAATCTAATGGGACTTAACTGCTAAGGCCGTCAGTCCCTAAGCTTACACACTACTTAACCTAAAGCATCCTAAGGACAAACACACACACCCATGCCCGACGGAGGACTCGAACCTCCACCAGGACCAGCCGCACAGTCCATGACTACTGTGATAGAGATACTTAATAATAAAAGTTAGCAGATACGGTGACGTAATTATTCTGGTGGTCGTAAGCTCAATTACTTCGACAAAAATGTAATTCACTGATACATAAATAACTCACCAAAGATCGCATCGATATTGTCGCGGAAATAGTTTAATCATAAACCCTCATGCAACTAATTTTTAACCAACAAAGCAAAAAGAGAGATTTTATAAATCTGACACTTTTGTCCGTCTGTGTCATCAGAACTGTCAAATATATACCAGAACACCGCTGTTAACGAAATGAAATCTCCGTAAATAAAATGTAGGCCTAGTTTTTTTGCACATTCAGTGTTAACAATGCAGTTACACATGTCGAGAAGAGAAAAATAGGAACGAGGAGAAAATGACAAATGTGAATGTTTGTTAACCTGTCACAAAATGGTGACAATTTCCTCTTTTAGCTGTTGCCGTTATGGCTATCCTTAATTTTTTTAACATAATTATTGAGAAACATATATCTACACGTTCCTTTTACTACACACGAAGAATTCTGTCGTCTGTGTGATCTACCTGATTACAAGAAAACTCCCTTAGGAAGAAGTCTTCGCTTTTAATTACATCAATAACTAATCTTATTACAAAATTTATCTGGGAAGAGCATGTAAAAATAACAGCATTAATAACCTCCGTCCACCTTTCTTGTAAGTACACAGCCTTCATCATTTGCTATTACTCATAATGTTTTGCGTAGCACTAAATATGTTTTACATGTCTCACGTATCAGCTTCTTAAGGAAAGCTCTGGCATAGTATCCTGACAAGTACAGTATGTTAAAACAGGGAAGTATTCCTGAACAGACAGAAATTGTTTCTCACTGAAATTCATTACACTGTCAAAGTTTGGTGGTGCTGATGGTAAGGTGACATCTTCTACATAGTTTCAAAAAAATCTAAATCTATGCCAATTGTGAAGGATAGTAGGGTCTGAATTCATAGCATGGGTTCAATTTCAAATACCTGCTAAATATTGAGATTCTGCCATTGTTCGGTATTTTCCATATCCCGCTTCTAGAGCACCTGTCTGAGCATTTCCTGGCAAAAGACATTTAAAATTCAAATGCTCAATGCGATTCATTTCTAGAAGAGTATGAGTGCTATATGATACGAACAAATGTGTGTCATTGGATAATCCAAATGTACAATAAGAGACCTTCATGCAGAAATAAAAATATCACTTATAAGATTTTCAGCATGCTAGATAAACGACAAGAATGGGCGAACATCAGCAAAGATATCATTCAGCAATATTTTAATATGCTAACGTGAGATGCAATACCTGAGATCATGTTTACGTTTTCTTTCTTTTTGTTATAAACGCTTCACGTAGACAGCAGTTTAATAAATTCTAAAAGCGCCTCACGCAATACTATATTAACAAGGCGGCGAGTCGCGCGCTACTAAATAATCAAAGAATTATTTTACGAAAGTATAGATTCAGGTCCCACATATTATCAAGATTCTTTCTTGTGTCTGTTCCGCCAAATAAGTGCTTCACTCACGCTCTCGCCTGGCGTAATTATCAGTAAAGTATACGTAAGACGGTGTCCGGACCTGGGCGGTAGCGGCACTAGTGGTTTCTGCAGCACACCCTTGAAACGGATATCTCTACCCTGTGAGCTAACATTTAAACTGTTCCACCATGCGCAAATTAATTTAATGAATTTAGCAGTGCTCTCAACACTTTCAACAAGATGTTCCCCAAATGATACCTTGGACAATCATCTCATTGAAAATACTAAGTACAAGTTTGACGTTTTGTCACTCCAGGTTACTTGGATAAAGAGACTTTAAATCAAGTTTGTTGGCAAATTTTATTGTATTTGTACACTCGATGCCATGTAGCATTTTAACTGCAAAGAGGAGGAGGAGATTAGTGTTTAACGTCCCGTTGACAACGAGGTCATTAGAGACGGAGCAGAAGCTCGGATTAGGGAAGGATGGGTAGGGAAATCCGCCGTGTCCTTTCAAAGGAACCATCCCGGCATTTGCCTGAAGCGATTTAGGGAAATCACTAACTGCAAAGAACTTGACCATACGTAGATGTCTACTTTATGAAACAGTTTCAAATTGGAGGTACTTTATGGTTTCATGAAAATCTTTATTATTGATCCAATTGTTTCTGACACATTTTAATTTGTGAGCAGAATGTAAAACATATAATAGGATTGAGTGTCACCACATGGGTGTTTGAAAACAATTGACAGTTGAGGAGGGGAAACCAAGAATGACATTGCCCAACTGTTAATTGAATTTTTTCCACTAACAGCACAGACTGCCTTAAAACCTAATGCATGCAGTATAGAAACTATTTTCTTAATTAGAGTGAAGAGTTCTTCGCCATTTATGTTTCTCTCTGGAAGGGTGTGAACTACATCTTTATATGAAGAAAGCAAATTTTGTATCATAAAAGCCTGAACACTAGTTGCCACATTTTTAGAACTGAATGCAGCACCCTAAATGTTACCTCTCGTGAAGTCCAAATAAGGCTTCAACTGAATTCCGTCAGTCATTAGCGACACAACATGATCTGATTCACAAAGAAACTGAAACTTCTGTTATGTATACAACAGACTGCTGGGTTTGTTTAAAAACGTGAATAAATCTTATATGCAGTGTACTAGAATGGGACAGCACAAGACAGTGTGTGCTTCTTATAAACTTGTAAGCGTGCGGCAGTATTGAAAATAAAATACTACGAAATATAATGTAATCTGACAAATATCTGTAATGGTCCTTTCGGACACCCATTAAATTCACTTGCTCACATAAAAAAATTAATTTTGCTGCTTTCAGTCTCATAAAAAAAACTATTTCAATTAATTGGTTATGAATAGCAAATGGTCTGTTCCTGTACTATCATTATTCTTTCTGATGATGTTTTCCATGTTATCAATAGCGTCTTATAGTTAATGGGAACTTTCTTGTACCAAGTTTTGTGATTACACTTTTGCCAACATATAACTGCATACTCTGGTCAGTAATCACCACAACAGGACACTAAAGCGTAGGAATATCTGTTGCTTCTATTAGAACAAAACCAATAGAGCTCTCTGACTATAATATTCCATCTTTGGCCAGCTTGATTCCCTCTAAGCTCTTAAGAAAGCCATTTAAGTCCACGAAACGATTTTCCTATTCATACTGGGCATGATATGCCACACTGGCTGCAACAACTGTTTCTAAGTTTCTGTTTTCCAGACACTCCCGTCTCTCATCTCCACTTTCCCTTCAACAACAAACTGACGAAAGGTACGTCGGACGGTTAGGCAGAGCTTCTGGTTTAAGGTGAGGGGAAGGGGCATAGAATATTTCTTCCCTGTGGAACTGTCGAAATATTCATTACGTCTTAGACTGAAGTCCTCAGTGAAGTGGAGCTCGCAAAACTTGGAATAATGAGAAAAACTTTTGTCAGCTACCGCCGAAGGGAAATTATGCCACTAAGTACTAACGCAAACATGGGATTAGTGTCGATTACTTTCAGAACAAATCGATCAATACTGACTCAGTATTTCAAGTTATAAAGCTAAAGGTTTCCTATATAAGTAAATCACAGTCTGCCAGTGATGAAGTGATGAAATACTATATACAGTATGTTTGGTCTGCTACAGAAGGGAGTAGGCCAATCGAAATTACATTGTTACTGAACAACTAGATGTCATGCTAACTTAGACACATGCTAAGTTGCTCGTGCTCCCTGTATTAAAGCACACATACTCTGAGACAATCTAACTGAATTATAAAGTCGCTGACCTCAGAGCTATCCATTTCTGCTGGAGTTCTGTGCTTTCAGGAAAAAAAAAGAAAAACACCGCTGCTCGTGGCCCCTTTTTATAATTTCCTCTGTAACGTGGCACACAACACTTGTACACCATTTCGAGTGATTACATGAAAATCTCAGAATTAAAAACAGATGTATCTCTGTCGATCAGGTCTCACGATCAAACGGTATATTTTGAAATCAACGTAAACGGTAACCGAAGCTCTGTTTACTGAGTAGATTAGCCAGCATAAACATTTTATTCGGAATTGCTTATACGTATAATCCGCAGAAATTAACCGCATTATTATTCAGAGCAGATTTTTCACCGCATATTGGTTTGTAACCGTCGCATCCTTTTCTTGCAGTGCTTCATATATTAAATAAAATGAACAACGCGGTCAATCAGTTTCTCTAGTTGCATTGTTGTTACGACCATTAAATCCAGTTCTGGGCACCAGTAGCGTTAGTTGTGGCAGATTCTGTTCGCCCACAAACGGCCTGCCGGAAATGATGTCACATATTCTACCAATCTTGGTGGGGAGACCTGAATGTTACACTCTGTTCGTTATAAGAATACACCTGATGTAAACAAACACAAATACGTATACTGGTGCTGTTGCGCTCTTGGAAGTAGATTCTACTTGTGTATTAGATACAGTGGTAGCTGTTGTGCGAGAGCGCGTGAACATCATAACTTTTGACACCTGCGGATTTATTGGTTATTTTTCTTTGAATGCTGTTAAACATAATGTAGATGCGGTAATCTGAAATCCACGGCACTAAATCCACTGCGCCGTGCTACATTGCTCCTCTGGACTCGGTGAAGCTTGGCATCAGGGCCGCGAGCACACCTTTAACTCCGAACGTTTTAAGGAGTTTCAGTGCATGCGCAACTGGCATGACGTAATTGCCTTACGGACCAGATATATACGGATTTGATAAACAATGTGTTCAGTTTACGGTGTGCGGTGCTGGTCTTTGCAACTCAACTACGGGCTTACATCAATGGAGCACACTGCAACAGTCTTATTCACGTTCGCTAGGCATAAATCCCGACAGGCAGTAGCACACACCAAAGATATGCCAATTCACTTGCTATATCGTAAAATTAGGTCGGATATAAGTATATGTTGTAGTTTTATTCAAGGAATGAGATACAGTATATTAAATTTAGGATTTTGTCATACAGTAATCCATTTGAGGGGCAGAGAACCATGAAGCACATCATCGTCTATTGTGAGACTGTAGCATTTATTCATATTTCTGACATCTGTCGATCTTACGTTGTGTCAAATTTATCTGTTCTGTAGGCCAACATTGTGCATATATCCGAACATTCACGAAAAGCTATCTCACTTGTTTCTCTGATATTCACTTAAATGTGGTGGGTCGAAGACGATGCGCTTTTGGCCTTTATGGCTCTCACTACCTCATTCGTATTCTCGTCAAGTGGCTTTTTTTGGTAGATAGTACTGTTGTGGATTAGCAAGAGAGCCAACCCACTATGAGAGGAAGCCGAAAGGCACGCGTTTTAGCTCACGCAGGCTGGCGTGAGGCCTGGAACAGGTCAAGGAAATGAGACTAGCAAAAAAGGACGTAGCTGTGGAATACTTAACTTTAATCCATAAATGGTGATCATCGCTCTTGACGGTACATGTTTTACAGCATCAATAGTAACTGGTAATGGCGCCTTGCTAGGTCGTAGCAAATGACGTAGCTGAAGGCTATGCTAACTATCGTCTCGGCAAATGAGAGCGTATTTTGTCAGTGAACCATCGCTAGCAAAGTCGGCTGTACAACTGGGGCGAGTGCTAGGAAGTCTCTAGACCTGACGTGTGGCGGCGCTCGGTCTGCAATCACTGATAGTGGCGACACGCGGGTCCGACGTATACGTATACTAACGGACACCTAGCAAGTGTGGTGTCTGGCGGTGACACCACATTCCTCCCCCGCAAATAGGCGGACGGTTGTGGCATAAGGCTTCCGCCCGCCGGGGGAAGGACCCAATGTTGACGTATGCGACGAGGTGGGGAGCGTAACAACAGGCGAGGCTGTGCCACCCGCACCCTGCCATTCGGACCGAGGGGAGCCAGGAAACGCCTGAAAACCTGCTCCAGGGTGCACGTCAACATGCGGCGTATGCGCCCGTAGAGAGACAGGAGGGGCCGAACGGTCGACCTCCATCGGGCCGGGGCACCCGACCGGCGAAGACGACATATGGTCCGGAGCGGGCAAGAGTTCCATGTCGGAGGACAACTGGTCACGGGAAGCGATCGGCGGCGCGTGACCTAGGGAGGCGCCCGGCGGTTGCAACGACGCGTCCACTGCGGGCGTCGCCGGCGGGAGAACAGGCGGCGGCGGCGGCGGCGGCGGTGGCGCGTCGCCATGGGGCAAAATGGAAGGCAGCGGCGGTAACACCTGGGGCTGAGGCGAGCCAGTAGATGGGTCCCCAGGGCGCTGACCGGACGGCACCGTCGCTGAAACCAGACGGGGAGCGGCAGATCCCGTGCGACGACAGAGGCACAGCTGATTGAGATGCCGGCGCACCTCACCAGAGGCCCCCAAAACCAGGTACATAGCGCGGCCGAGGCAGCGAAGGATGCGCCCTTCGAGCCAACGCCGTGAACCTCGATAGTTACGATAGTAGACAACGTCGCCCGGAGCAAAAGCAGGTGTCTGCCGCTGCACAGGAACCTGATGCGGCGGATGTAGCAAAGACATCAAGGTGCGATGAGAGCGACCGTGCAGCAACTCAGCCGGCGAGCGACCATCTCGGGGCTGAGAGCGATACGAGGACAAATAGAGCAATAACGCGTCCTCCCGAGAATGCGACTCTTTCAACTTCAACATCTGGGACTTGAAAGTCCTGACCAATCGTTCAGCGGCACCGTTTGACTGAGGCGAAAACGGCGCGGATGTCAGATGTTGAATACCATTGGCCTTGCAGAATGACTGAAATTCTGCGGACATGAATTGTGAGCCGTTGTCGGAAACAATAGTCTGTGGCAGACCTTCAATGCAAAAAATGGCAGATAACGTTTGGATGGTGGCAGATGACGTCGTGGAAGACATCCGGACAACAAAAGGAAAATTACTGAATGAATCTACCACAACCAACCATCGAGCATTCCACAATGGACCAGTAAAATCGATGTGTAAGCGTTGCCAAGGGGAAGTGGCTTTTGGCCATGCAAAGAATTTCCGCGGTGGTGCGGATTGTTGTTCGGCACACGCCATGCAAGAAGAGCACATATGCGTAATCGCAGCATCGATTCCGAACCAAGTACAGTGCTGACGAGCAAGTTGTTTCGTTCTCACTATACCCCAATGTCCTTGGTGGAGAAGCCGTAAGACAGAGGACTGTAACGAACGTGGGACCACGACCCTGGACTGATCATTATCAGAACGCAACAGCAAAACACCACGTCGTACAAAAAGTCTCTCCTTGTGAGCAAAAAATCGGCGAACCAACGGATCCTCGATCCGTGACTTTGACAAGGGCCATTGCATGGCAACAAAACGCAGAACGGTAGCAAGGACAGGGTCAGCAGCTGTGGCTGTAGCTACACGACGAAAATCAATCGGAAACGATTCGACCACGTCATCGGTTTCCGCATCAATGAACATGCAAGCAAGTTCGGAGGAATCGAATGCTCTACCCTCAGCAACAGGCAAACGGGACAACGCATCAGCGTTTCCGTGCTTAGCAGTGGACCGATACAAGATATCGTAGCGGTACTGCGAGAGGAAAATAGACCAGCGAATGAATTTCTGCGCTGTACGTGGAGGTACGGGCTTGTTCGGATGAAAAAGCGATGTCAAAGGTTTGTGGTCTGTGATGATGGTAAGGTGACGACCATACAAGAAATTATGAAACTTAGTAACACCAAATACGAGAGCCAATGCTTCTTTCTCGATCTGTGAATAATGTCTTTGCGCAGACGAGAGCAATTTTGATGCAAAGGCAATAGGGCGATCATGCGATCCATCTTTGTGCGCAAGCACAGCACCGATCCCGAAATCCGATGCATACACCATCAACAAAAGGGGCTTCCGGGGATCGAATGGCGTAAGGCAAGTATTGGAAAGCAACGCCGATTGCAACTGGCGAAAGGCGCGTTCGCATTCCGTCGTCCAGACGAACGGAACACCCTTACGGCGTAAGCGATGAACGGAGCTGAAATGGAAGAGGCATGGGGAACATATTTGTTATAGTAATTTATTTTTCCCAGCACACTCTGTAGCTGCTTCAAATTCTGCGGCGAAGGCAAGTCTTGTATGGCACGGAGGTGCTCCGGACTGGGATGTATGCCTTGGGCATTGAGTACATGTCCCAGATAGGGTAAGTCACGAGCAAAAAACACACATTTGTCCTTCCGCAAGCGAAGACCATTTTGTCGCAAGACCTGAAATAATGTTCTGAGATTGGCTAAATGTTCTTCTTCCATCTTTCCGGAGATCACAATATCGTCCAGATAGTTTGCTGCAGTAGGGACCGACGCACAAACAGTTTGTAGATATTGCTGAAACAATGCAGGGGCGGATGCACACCCAAATGGCAGTCGTTTGAATCGATACAAACCAAGATGCGTGTTAACCACCAAAACGCGCTGGGATTCTTCGTCCACCAGTATTTGCAAGTACGCATCTGCTAGGTCCAACTTCGAAAAATATTTACCCGGGCACACTTTGTCAAAAAGATCTTCCGGGTGGGGTAAAGGAAAAGTTGCAGTCACTAGTTGTGGATTCACTGTTGCCTTGAAGTCTCAATTTTCCGGAAGGTTTTTGCAAAATTACTAAGGGTGATGCCCAGAGAGAAGCCTGCACACGTTCAATTACACCTTGTGATTCCAAATCGTGTAATGTTTTTGCGACCTCATCACGCAATGCGTGGGGAACATTGCGCGCTCTGAAAAATTTCGGTTGCGCGTTTACTTTCAGTTCCAAATGTGCTTTATAGTTCTTAGCGCAACCAAGGCCCGGTGCAAAAATGTCTGCAAACTCTTCACATAGACGAGAAACACTGTCTGAAGGCACAGTCTGGTTCACTGATAGGACCTGATTTACTATAGACAAGTTAAACAACTGAAATAAATAAATCGAAACCAAACAAGTTCACTGCAGAAGAAGAACGAAGGACGTACAACGACACAAGTTTTGTTTGTCCCTTGTATGTTGCAAGAAGGCTGCACTGTCCTAACACAGGGAGCCCGTGACCTGAATATGTAGTTAGCTTAACATTTGCGGCATACAACGGAGGTGTGCCCAGCTGTTTGTACGTGTCTTGATTGATCAGTGAAACTGCAGCCCCGGTATCGAGCTGGAATGGTATCACTTTGACGTTGATGTCCAACTCCACAAAACGTTTATTGTCCTGCTGACGACAAGAGCGACTGTCTCGTGCAACGTGAACTGACACTGGTACAAAATCACTTGCGACTTGATGGGAGTTCCGGCGACGTCGACGCACACTATGGGTGGGACGAACACAGTCACTGTTAAAGAGAGTGGCACTGGGCGGAGTGGAATGAACTACATGAATTTCCATGGGCGAAGTTTCACGAGCCTGAGTATTCTTGGTTCGATTTCGGCGCGAAGCAAAGGGAATGGAATGGTTGTGAGCTTCCGAGCGGAGCTTTTTCTGGCAAACACTTTGAACATGTCCTTTTTTATTACAGAAAAAGCAAATAGCTTGGCGTGACAGGCAATTCTCACGCGAATGTCTAGTAGCACACCGCGGGCATGATTTCACTGCATTTGCTTGCCGGCGCGGGACACATGGCTGAGAGCCAGGCGGCTTTGGCGCGGCCGGGCGCGAGGACTGTTTACTGTTCCGTGCAGCTTGCCCAGCGGGCCGGTTAACCTGACACATGGGTGGCGAAGTTTCAAATGATTCCTGAGCAAAGTCAAGTGTGTCCTGTCGATCCAATATGTCCATCACTTGTTGAAGGGAGGGATTGACTAGTTTCAAAATCTGTTCCCTTATACGAACATCAGAAACGTTCTGTGCAATTGCATCACGTACCATAGTATCTGAATAAGGTAGCCCACATTGACACTCAAAAGCACAATCCCTAGTAAGGCCTTGCAAAGTTGCAATCCACTCCCCATTAGTCTGACCTGCCGTACGTTTTGTACGAAAGAAGGTATACCGTTTGGCAACTACATTGACTGATTCTTTGAAATATGCATCTAATGCAGACAAAATTTCGTCGTAGGACAGAGTTGCTGCGTCGCGTTGGGGAAATAATTTGACTATCACATGGTATGTGTGGACGCCGAAGGATGCTAACAAAAAAGGATGCTGCTCGTTACCTTGAATTCTGTAGGCGCCGAGATGTAATCCAAATTGGCGTGACCACTCCGTCCAGCTTTCCAGTGCAGCATCAAAAGGTCGAAAAGGTGGTGCAACTGCGTGTTGTGGCTGCGGTAACGGTGGAGCGGCGGCCGCAGCATCGTTTTGCATTGCACGTTGACACAGGACGAGCTGTCCAAGGGCATCCAAAAAGGCCTGCGTCTGCTGATTCTGCAAGCGATAAAATTCGGACAATACATCTGGAGATTGTGGCGAAGCCATTACGCAAGTAAATCAGGGCAGTATAATTACGAACGCGAATTGACCTCGTCGCCAAATGTTGTGGATTGGCAAGAGAGCCTACCCACTATGAGAGGAAGCCAAAAGGCACGCGTTTTAGCTCACGCAGGTTGGCGTGAGACCTGGAACAGGTCAAGGAAATGAGACTAGCAAAAAAGGACGTAGCTGTGGAATACTTAACTTTAATCCATAAATGGTGAACATCGCTCTTGACGGTACATGTTTTACAGCATCAATAGTAACTGGTAATGGCGCCTTGCTAGGTCGTAGCAAATGACGTAGCTGAAGGCTATGCTAACTATCGTCTCGGCAAATGAGAGCGTATTTTGTCAGTGAACCATCGCTAGCAAAGTCGGCTGTACAACTGGGGCGAGTGCTAGGAAGTCTCTAGACCTGACGTGTGGCGGCGCTCGGTCTGCAATCACTGATAGTGGCGACACGCGGGTCCGACGTATACTAACGGACCGCGGCCGATTTAAAGGCTACCACCTAGCAAGTGTGGTGTCTGGCGGGGAAACCACAAGTACTATTGGAATTTAATAATTTCGGTAAACAGCAGTTGATGTTTGGAGTTGGTTGTTTACTGTGCAGAAATCGGCTTTCCTGTGCAGTGTCAACATGAACCCTGTAGAACCTGTATCAAGCGTTAACAGAAAAGAAAATTATCAGGAAAAGTTAGTCGCAACGGAAGTAGCCCTCTGTTGTCTGAGAACGTGAAAAAATCAAATAAGCGTGTCTACAGGCGAACATTTAACGAACATGTGTATAATAAGCGTAAGATGTGCGGGTAACGTAAGAATGTCTGATTTTGAACCCAGAAGTTAATTCGGTAATTAATACATGTAATAGGGATCTTGTACAGGCCGTGGGGTTCTAGGCGCTGCAGTCCGGAACCGCGGGACTGCTACGGTCGCAGGTTCGAATCCTGCCTCGGGTATGGATGTGTGTGATGTTCTTAGGTTAGTTAGGTTTAAGTAGTTCTAAGTTCTAGGGGACTGATGACCTCAGAAGTTAAGTTCCATAGTGCTCAGAGCCATTTTTTTGTACTTAATTATGTACAAAACAACAAAATTCCACAAAAGCTATTCTTCCTTTTTTCAGAAAAGTTATGAACATTGTTATTATTATTATTATTACTATTATTACTATTACTAGGATTATTATTATTTTAGTATTATTACTATTATTATTATTTTATTATTACTATTATTATTATTTTATTATTACTACTATTATTGTTATTTTATTATTACTATTATTATTATTATTAATATTTTTATTACTATTGACAGCAGCTGACGTATAAATATGTTCATAAGCATAACTGTTATACAGCAGATACTATTAATTTCGCACTCTCATAATAACCTGAATTTAAAAAATTATGAAACCCCGAATGTATTCCTACGAGCCACCAATGATTAGATATATTATTACTAAGTTACATTAAATGAAACTTTAAGATATTCAGATGTATTAACAACCATCAACCGTTTTTATTATTCAGCCTTTAGCTATGTAATTTTTGTTTCAAGAATCGTGCACAATCACAGTCTCTGTATTGTTGTGCTCTGAATGTCACACTGTTAACACACAGTATGAAAATGGCTGAGGCTGCTTCCTGGTCCGTAGCGAAACAGACTTGTGGAACACGGTTAAAAAGTCCCGAGATACAGGTTGTTCTTAATGTTTTTCATAAATTTACAAAAAAAAAATTGGCTTTGATGTTTTCCCAGGAACTGTAGTTGATATATTTACGGTTCAAATACGAACGTAGAGTGGATATATAGCGATATACTCTTGTTCCATGGAGCGCTGATTCAAGTTTCGCAATGGTCCTCCATTTTTCTCGTTCAGTTTGAAATACCTACAGCCCGTAATTGTAAAATCTATCAGATTTTTTATGAATAATGCACGTTTCCTTGTTTCTAATTACATATTGCACGCGAAATTTCTGATTTCAATTACAATTTCTTAACTATCGATGTTTTATAAAAGATTGTTAATAAAGGTTACTTAAATTAGCAAAACATAGCAGTTTAATTTTTTTGGACAAAAATGAAAAACCAAATATTCTTTATTTGGACTGTGTCCATTGTTTTCTACCACAGATGTAGTCTCACACGAACCAGAGAGAGCCGCGAGGGATTAGCCGAGCGGTCTGAGGAGCTGCAGTCATGGGCTGTGCGGCTGGTCCCGGCGGAGGTTCGAGTCCTCCCTCGGGCATGGGTGTGTGTGTGTGTTTGTCCTTAGGATAATTTAGGTTAAGTAGTGTGTAAGCTTAGGGACTGATGACCTTAGAAGTTAAGTCCCATAAGATTTCACAAACACTCACGAACCAGAGTGATAAGTGTTGTAGAAACATGAAAAGCAATCATTTTCACAGCATCGAGCACACCACACGTTTGCCACTTTAGCATTGCAATATGAACCCAATAGAACTGATGTGGATCCAAGATAGGGATTCGTCGCGAGAAATAAGACTGTTTCAGACGTACTGGATATAATGCACGCAGCTTTTTCACATGTCACTGTCGTACGCTCGCGGGATGTAGAACGGCACGTCGTAAAAGAAGAGGAGAAAATGCAGTACCTGAGTGGCTTCGTAGGTTCTGTTCTTGATCGACTCGTTATCAACGTAGCAGAGGACAGTTTCAGAACTGAAACGTATTTCTCGGATTCGAATAAGGAAGGAGCTAAGAGACTATCAGACGACTGACTGTAATTAATACCTGTAGCGGTTTCAGAATTCAACAATATGGTGAAATCCCTGCAATATGCATCACACATATAGCTCGCTCAGAAAAATTTCCCTGTGTTAAAGTTAGGAATTTTGATTACTCTTGTTTGTAATACTATGTCAGGTGTTACGTGAGAACGAAAGCATTTTATGCTTTCCGTATGGTCATCTAAGAAGCTTGAAGTGCTGGAGTTTTGCAGAATATTATTTCATTCTCTTTAAAAATTAAATGACATTCTAAGCTATATTGTTTCTCAGTTCGTCTCTTTTTACTTCTGAACTGCAGCTGCTCACATCATTGCAGGTTAGCTGGACCAGCTGGCTGGCCACTGCTGCCCAAGTTAATGCGCTGGTAAAGCTGTTGTCCTCATTATAGCTCAGTCTATGTTATTGTAACCCAGCATAGAACGTATCCTTATGATTGTACTTGATTGTACTGGATACAGCTTGGCTTCCCCTCCATGTGAAACGAGATCCAATAAGATTCAAGTAAACGCAGAAGAATACGTGGTGTAATGTTTACATCAGGTTTATTCGTGTTATGGACACAGTATAGAATGTGCTGATACGAGACGAGTTAGCTAACGTTGAGGCGACTACCTACTATTTCTCGTTAAGGAACCATTACGTGAAATACAAAACAAGTTCTGCGATATTTCGGGAACGTGCCTCGTAAAGTAGAACCAATGGGAAGCAAGAACGTTGCCTACGTCACAAGTAGAAAGAACTTCTCACCAATACGAAATTGGTGATTCATTATGTCTCAGAATATATTCTGCAGGCGGCAACTATTGGGAGGCGTGGCAGACGGATGACATGTCAGGAAGCCCGCTCCCAGTTCGCCACTTGCCGGTTCCTCAGGAAAGAGGAGGTGGTTGTAACCTGTGTACGCCGGAGGTGCAGTAAAGTCAGAGTGACTTTTAACCATTTATTTCTGCAAATACATCTCTCGTATAGCGACGCTACGGCGGTCCTCTGCCACTGCTTGTCCAGGTGTGCCGCGAGTGCCCGGCAGCTACTCAGGAAGGGGTTGCTGCGTCTCCAAGCTCAGCACTCGAAGAAAGTGGCGCGTGCGTTATGTGGCTTGCACACACTGGCCTAGGAAGCTCCCGATCCCCTCCCGTAACTGTGGCTCATCTCTGCTCCATGAACCGCGATGGCGGTTGTGTGGTCGAGAAGTGCTCCGACCCTGGCCTGCCATGCTGGTAGGCTCCGTGACTCCGCTGAAGTGCCAGGAACGCTGGTGTCCTGGCCCAAGTCGACACGGAAGACCCCCAGGCCTTCCTGTCTGCGTCAGAAGCTGTCAGCAGCGTCAAACTTGTGACTGGTGCTTATGGAGAGGAAGACATCTCTCCGGCGGCTGTTGGCGCCGTTGAGTACGAGCGGGAAATCTACAACAGACTTATACTTAACGTTAATACCGTGTCAGGGAATCGAGTACGCGAGTCTTGTACACCATCGATCCTTCTGACCAACTCCTTTCTGAACTCAAATGCGGGAGTATTTACAGTGTGAAATATGGGCTGATGTTGACCCAACGTCACTTATAATGACCACATAGGCTTTTCTAATACGAATGTATCAGCGATTCATATCACGCCCTATTTGCGTAACACATTTGTTATACCATCAGACTGGTCCGTAACAGTATTCAGTACGCCTTCTTGCGTTGGCGACGCGGCTTCTTACTTCACGTAACATGGTGTGACGTGTTAGTTCTTAGTCGTATTGCTTTACTAAGATTCTGCTGATAGTAGCTACCCAGTTCGCACAAGGTGCTGATTTCATGCTTTCCGCCTGACCTGCTACCTTGATGAAACGGTGTCGTTTCGTGTCGCGCTTGTTGACACTCCCGCAAGGAACACAAAGTGAACAAGATCCCACAATTATGAAATTCAGTGGCCAGCTGCCTGATACAGGGTTGGTACGTAACAATTCTATCAACTGGTGCCTTCTTTTAGTCAACTTGTGCCATAAATTTCTTGTCTCCCAATTCTATTCAGTACCTCGTTATCATTTATGTGATCGACCTATCTAATCTCCAACATTCTTCTGAAGCACCACATTTCGAAAGCTTCTATTCTCTTTTTGTCTAAACTGTTTATCGCCCGTCTTTCACTTCCATACATAGCTATACTTCAGACAAAAATCTTGAGGAGAGGCTTCTTAACACTTGAATCTATATTCGATGTTAACAAATTTCTCGTCTTCAGAAACGCTTTCTTGCCGTTGTCAGTCAACATATTACATCCTCTCTACTTCGGCCATCATCAGTTATTTTGCTGCCCTAATAACAAAACTCATCAACTTGTTTAAGAATCTCATTTCCTAATCTAATTCCCTCAGCATCAACTGATTTCATTCGAGTACATTCCATTATACTCGTTCTGCTTTTGTTGATGTTCATTTTACATCTTCCTTTCCAGACACTGTCCATTCCACTGCTCCTACAAGTTCTTTATTGCCTCTGAGAGAATTGCATTGTCATCAGTAGACCTCAAACTTTTTGTTTCTTCTTCTTGAACTTTAATTGCTTTTCCAAATTTCTTTTGGTTTCGTTTACTGCTTGTTACAGATTGAATATCATCAGGGATAGTTTACAACCCTGTCTCACTCCGTCTTTATCGCTGCTTCTCTTTCATGTCCCTCAACTCTTATAAGTGCTGTCTGGTTTCTGTAAAAGTTGTAAATACTCTTTCGCCCCCTGTATTTCAACCCTGCTACCTTCATAATTTCAAAGAGTGTGTTCTAGTCAACATTGTCAAAAGCTTTCTCTGAGTCTACAAATGCTATAAACGTAGGTTTGCCTTTCCTTATCCTAAGATAAGTTGTAGCGTCAGTATTGCCTTGTGTTTGTCCACATTTCTACGAAATCCAAACTGATGTCCCCGAGATCGGGTTCTGCCAGTTTTTCCATTCTTCTGTAAAGAATTCGTGTTAGTATTTTGCAAATATGACTTATTAAACTGATGGTTCGGTAATTTTCACAGCTGTCAGCAACTGCTTTCTTTGCAACTGGAATTCTTACACTCTTCTTGAAGCCTGAGGCTATCTCACCTGTCTCATACACCTTACACACAAGATGGAAAGGTTTTGTCATGTCTGGCTCCTCAACGCTATCAGTAGTTCGGACGAAATATCGCCTACCCCCAGAGCCTTGTTTTGGCTCAGATCCTTCAGAGCTCTGTCAAATTTTTCTGTCAGTATCAGATCTACCATCCCAATTTCATCTACACCCTCTTCCAGTTCTAAAATACTGCCCTCAAATCCATCACCCTTCTATAGACTCTATATACTTCTTCCACCTTTCAGCTTTTCCTTGTTTGCTGAGGACTGGTTTTCCATCTGAGCTCGTAATGTTCATTTCTTTTCTCCACAAAGGTTTTTTTTTAATTTTCCTGTAGTCGGTATCTATTTTCCCCTAGTGAAATGCGCTTCTAAATTCTTACATTTGTCCTCTGGCCATTCCGGCTTAGTCATTTTGCACCTCGTGTCAATCTCATTTTTTGAACATTTGTTTTCCCTTTTGCCTGCTTCTCTAGTCCGCAGCTCGTGGTCGTGAGGTAGCGTTCTCGCTTCCCACGCCCGAGTTCCCGGGTTCGATTCCCGGCGGGGTCAGGGACTTTCTCTGCCTCGTGATGACTGGGTGTTGTGTGATGTCCTTAAGTTAGTTAGGTTTAAGTAGTTCTAAGTTCTAGGGGACTGATGACCATAGATGTTAAGCCCCATAGTGCTCAGAGCCATTTGAACCATTTTTTTGCCTGCTTCTCCTCTCTCCTTTCATCAATTAAATTCAATACATCTTGTGTTACCCAAGGATTTCTACTAGGCTTTGTCTTTTTACCTATTAGGTCCTCTGCTACCTTCACTATTTCATCTATTAAAACTACTCGTTCGTCTTCTACCGTATTCCTTTCCCTTTTGGTTGATTTAGGGGAGGGGCTCAAACAGCGAGGTTGTCAGTCCCATCGAATGAGGGAAGGATGGGGAAGGGTGACGGAATCATCCTAGCATTTGCCTGAAGTGATTTAGCGAAATTACGGAAAACCTAAATCCGGAGAGCTGGAGGCGGGTTTGAACCGTCTTCCTCCCGAATGCGCGTCCGTGTCCAGTGTGCTAACCACTGCTCCACCTCGCTTGGTCCTTCCCTTGTTCTAGTCAACTGTTGCCTAATGCCCCCTCTGAAACTCTCAACAACCGCCGGTTTTTTCAACTTATCTAGTTCCCATATTCTTTATTTCCTACGTCTTTGCAATTTATTCAGTTTTAGACTCTAGACAGAGGCCCCATTTACCCCTGGGAATGTATCACAATTTAAAATCTGGTCCCTAAAGCCCTGTCTAACCGATATATAATCAGTCTGAAACCTTCTGGTATCTCCTGGTCTCTTCTACGTATACAACCTTGTTTTATGGTTCTTTAAAAAAACCAAATGTTAGCGATGGTTAAATTATACTCTGTGCAAAATTCTACAGGTGGCTTCCTCTTTCATTCATTTTCCCTAATCCATATTCACCTACTATTTTTCCTTTTCTTCGTTTTCCTACTATCGAATTGCAGTTCCCCATTGCACTTACATTTTCGTCTTCATTAACTATCTGAATAATGTCTTTTATTTCCTCATACATTTTTTTCAATCTTTTCACCATCTGCGGAGCTAGTCCGCATATAAACTGGTAGTACAGTTGAAGGCGTGGGCTTAGTGCCTATCTTGGCTACGATAACACGTTCACTAGGCTGTTCATGGAAGCTTACCTGCATTCCTACTTTCTTATTCATTATTTAACCCACTCCTGCGTTACCCCAATTTGACTTTGTGTTTATAATCCTTTATTCACCTTACCAAAAGTCTCGATCCTCTTTCCAACGAGCTTCACTAATTCGCGCTATATCTAACTTCAACACAGCTATTTCCCTTTTTCGATTTTCTAACCTACCTGCCTGATTAAGGTATATAACATTTCAAGCTCTGATCAGTAGAATGCCAGTTTTGTTTCTCCTGATTATGACATCCTCCTGAGTAGTCCCCTCCCAAAGATCCAAATGGGGGACTATTTTACCTCTGGGATATTTTACCCAAGCGGACACTATCACCATGTAACCATACAGTAGAGTTACTTTTGAATGCATTATGGGAACAGCAGTGATCAATGTCTTATAAATAATTACTATTAAAAACAGTCTTGATCACGATTTATTTAACAAGGTGACCGGTTTCGACCACTACTGTGGTCATCTTCAGACCACTGAGTAGGAACCTCTTTCTGTTGGAGAATCACTACTAGTGATTCTTCAACAGAAAGAGGTTCCTACTCAATGGTCTGAAGATGACCACAGTAGTGGTCGAAACCGGTCACCTTGTTAAATAAATCGTGATCAAGACTGTTTTTAATAGTAATTATATACAGTAGAGTTGCTTGCCTTCGGGCAAAATTACGGCTGGAGTTTCCCGTTGCTTTCAGCCGTTCGTAGTATCGTTGATGTTAAAAGGCAGGATTAGTCAGTCACCTAGACTGTTGCTCTTGCAACTACTGAAAAGGCTGCTGCCCCTCATTTGTCTTGTCTCTCAACAGACACCTCCCCGTTGTGGCTGCATCTGCATTATGACTATCTATGTCGCTGAGGCACACAAGACAGCATGCTGGTGGCAAAGTTAGTGGTTCATGGGGGGCTAAACGGGAGATCCCCTTGAAAAAAGTTGAAAAATTATAACATAAAACCGCTTTCTGTAGCATTCTGGGTGCCTCAGACCATAAATTTCAATGGCACTTCAAACTCCTACACCATTCCAGTTCAAGCCTGGACTAAAATGTATTTTGCAGTTACCGAGGAAAAAAAGTTACAAAATATTAACACTTAACTTTATCGACAGCGTGTGTGTGATTATTATGATTAACGTCCTAAACAACAATGATTTGAAACTGAATGATTTTTCGTACTAAATTCCACTTGATTTGATTGATACTACATTGTAGAGATAAAATTGAGTAAACTGGAATACATTTTGTGATAAATATTTGTTTAGCATTGATTTGCCTTTAAAAAGAAAGCAGTATGGATGAATTGCTTTGAACTCTCTTCATAGCGGTTCCTCTTGACACATGCACTGATTGAAACGTTATTACTATACCAACATCTTACTGTACGTGACTCTCACGTCGCATTCAGTTGTGCGACTGGATTCGTGATTTCCTGTCAGGAAGGTCGCAGTTCGTAGTTCGTAGTTCGCAGTCCGTAGTAATAGACGGCAAATCATCGAGTAAAACTGAAGTGATATCAGGTGTTCCCCAGGGAAGCGTCCTGGGACCTCTGCTGTTCCTGATCTATATAAATGACCTGGGTGACAATCTGAGCAGTTCTCTTAGGTTGTTCGCAGATGATGCTGTAATACCGCGTAGTAAGGTCATCCGAAGACCAGTATCAGTTGCAAAGCGATTTAGAAAAGATTGCTGTATGGTGTGGCAGGTGGCAGTTGACGCTAAATAACGAAAAGTGTGAGGTGATCCAGATGAGTTCCAAAAGAAATCCGTTGGAATTCGATTACTCGATAAATAGTACAATTCTCAAGGCTGTCAATTCAACTACTAAAATTACGAACAGCTTCAGTTGGAAAGACTACATAGATAATATTGTGGGGAAGGCGAGCCAAAGGTTGCGTTTCATTGGCAGGACACTTAGAAGATGCAACAAGTCCACTAAAGAGACAGCTTACACTACACTCGTTGGCCCTCTGTTAGAATATTGCTGCGCGGTGTGGGATCCTTACCAGGTGGGATTGACGGAGGACATCGAAAGGGTGCAAAAAAGGGCAGCTCGTTTTGTATTATCACGTAATAGGGGAGAGAGTGTGGCAGATATGATACGCGAGTTGGGATGGAAGTCATTAAAGCAAATACGTGTTTCGTCGCGGCGAGATCTATTTACGACATTTCAGTCACCAACTTTCTCTTCCGAATGCGAAAATATTTTGCTGAGCCCAACCTACATAGGTAGGAATGATCATCAAAATAAAATAAGAGAAATCAGAGCTCGAACAGAAAGGTTTAGGTGTTCGTTTTTCCCGCGCGCTGTTCGGGAGTGGAATGGTAGAGAGATAGTATGATTGTGGTTCGACGAACCCTCTGCCAAGCACTTAAATGTGAATTGCAGAGTAATCATGTAGAAGTAGATGTTAAATGTCTGCCTCCTAAGCACCTTTCTTACAAACTTAACAGCAAATCCAAACAGATTCGTGCATATCTACCCCACTCCTTCGTCGGTCGTACCAACACAATTCATTGGAATATTGTCTTTTTAGTGAGACATATAAGTGCTTTGGTTTACTGGTTAGTGAATTCTGCAAACCAGTAATACTTTCTGCAGAAGAGCTTTTCATGTGTGTAATTAGTTAAGCTTGGATGTATTCGTTCAATTGTGTTATTTTTGTCAGTTAAGAGTAAAAAATTGAAATCTCTTTCAAAATATATTGGGGGGACACGTCTCGCTGTCCCCGTCCGTTCACGCTCACACTCACCCCCGGTGACGCCCATGGCATGGAGGCATGTTTAGATAGGACATTGATTTGGGTGTCATTGTGAACAGCTTGCGGAGCAGAAATAGAGGTAAAGTAATTCAATAAAAATATTTTCTCTAATATAAGTGAAAATCGGCATGAAACTGAAAATGCCGAAATAATGAAAGATATTGTCTGAAACGGCTCATAAGTATGCTCAGAATTACGGACTACCCAAGTCAGAAGAAAGCTCGCAACGAAAAGAATTCAAAAAGCCTAGAAAGTCCAATGCCGAGCATATGCAGAGCTACAACAAAAATGAAAAACAAATGATAAAATAGCAGAATGCTGATTCATAGCTGGGCCATTAGGTATACAGCCGCCAGCGACAGTCCCAACTTCTGGTTTATGTACGATGAAACTATTATATTACTCTGTGTAACCACTGAATTAAGGAGGGTTGATAATTAAATGTTAATACGAACTGCTTGTTATAATTTTATCCCGATATTTTCACGAAAAATCTACAGCACATAATTCATGCCCTGATAGAAAAGATCGCTTCACCAAAAAATATTTATTAAGAGTAATGAAATTATGGGAATAAATTTGTCTAGATAACATATTTAAGTGATTAACGTTGCAAGTTCACAGTTTAAAGTAAGTGTGAAATGAGCCATTGCAAATGTGAAATGCTGGTATATTAATAACTGGCGTAGCTACCAGAATGTTGAATGCAAGCATGCAAATGTGCTTGCATTGTGTCGTACAGGTGCCGGATGTCAGTTTGAAGGATGGAGTTCCATGCCTGTGGCACTTGACCTGTCAATACGTGGGTGGTGAGAGGTGACATGCCACTCTCTCACTTTAACAACATTTTCAGTCAGATTAATGTTCATACTGTAGGTTATGAGCTCGGTGTTCCCCAGTACTACATTTGGTATGTGTGGTTTATGACATTTTTACATTAGGAAATTGTGGGTAGCCGTTCTTATAACTGCAGATGTAACCTGTAGAGAACTTGTACCCGAGGGGCCATAGTGGAGGTGACAAAGAACACGGAGAGAGATGAATTTGGGGTCATAAATGCTGAGTGCAGAGACCGGGCTGTTTGAGCGATTCTGGGAAGTGGCACTCAGTGGACTGTACGTGCAGAGGGACTTCTGGACATAGCACTCTCCTCCTTCCACTTAGTGTTGGACAGAAGGGCGCTGGTTCGCAAAATGTTTTACTTGGGCCAGGTGCCAGTCCGTCGCGATGGTGGTCAGTTGGTGAAAAGTGGATGAAGCAATCCATTTAAGAGAGACTGCTGTGAACTGAGCTTTTGTGCAAATGGTGGGATGGTCATAAAATCTCCGAGCATTCTCATGTTAAAAGCTGGGACGATATGGAGAGAGCGGCTGGTGCATGTATTTAGTAAAGGCAAGACTCGAGCGGCAAAAACATGTACTCCATGGGAACCACTGTCTGGAATGCTTAATATCCTTCTTTTAGAAAGTGAGAGATTATGGTCCTGTCTAGGTAGATGCATTTTGCCAATACATGACCATGCTTACCATGGGAACGATGCTCCCTAGTCGAAAATTTTTGTCAGACAAGAGAGATCTGGAGTCACTGATTGGCTTCTCTCAGGATATGCAAAGCAGAGACTGCCCTCCTGAGCAAGGGAACCCCGGTGCTGTGTCTGAATTGGCTACCAGGCCAGTAGAACAGTCAGGAGGGGAGATTCAATGAGTAAAGGCTAGTTTGATTGGTTTGTGCAATGTGGAGGAGGTTTAGAATTTGCTAATTTGGCTGCCATACAGGGGCCTGGTGAAAAGTGCCTGTGATTCTTTACCTTCTTTGTCTTCTGTTGCCGGCCGAAGTGGCCGCGCGGTTCTGGCGCTGCAGTCTGGAACCGCGAGACCGCTACGGTCGCAGGTTCGAATCCTGCCTCGGGCATGGATGTGTGTGTTGTCCTTAGGTTAGTTAGGTTTAACTAGTTCTAAGTTCTAGGGGACTAATGACCTCAGCAGTTGAGTCCCATAGTGCTCAGAGCCATTTTTTTTGTCTTCTGTTCCTCTCGTGGTGGAGAACTTCAGGTCTTTCCTTAGTGGGTGAGACTTTTGGTCTGTACTTAGTGGTGGACTAACAGCCAGTAGCAGTTTCCAACTGAACCGAGAGTGAAACTGCATATCGTCTCGGACATATCGTCTTATTCGTCCTGAGACGGCTGTCTCATGTTTGACAATTCCAGCACGCATCGTCGTGCCTGTGTGGCAAATTAGTTTGACCAGACCAGCAAACCAAATCTGCCAGGATTTCAGGGCGCTGATAGGGAAGTTTCCCCCCGTTCTGATAATCAGAACGCCAGACCACATAGTTTGCAAATTTTCGTGGACGCATCAGAACATTACAGCTACCGCAGTGCACAACTTCTCGCCCACTGCGCGCCGTTTCCTACTGCCTCCTGAATCAAGTTAAAAAGGTAAAGTATTGTTGCACCGGCGTAGGGTCGTTAAATGATATTCACAGCTCCATGTTCCCATGTGAACCAAGGTTCTTGGTATAGTTGATTCCATTTGAACAGAGTTAGGCATCACAGTGGATTCATGTAATCAAAATCAGACTGCATTGTAAAAGGAGTTAATTCATGCGAGAATTAGTGTAGCTTACACTCCAATATATGCTTTGCCACTCAAACACCATTCCTTTTCTGATAGATGTTTGTCATTTTTGCGTAAGATTTATCAGCTAGTTGTATTACAAAAGGATCAATAAAACTTGTCATTATTTTGTAAACTTAAATACGTCACTGTTACCATTCATACTCCTCCTACTATTGTAAGTAGCCTGTTTAGGTTTCTATACTGGTAACGCCACGTAGCGCTCTGTATGAAAATCACTGGCTGTGCTGTGTGCAGTCTGTGGCTGGGTGGCATTGTTGTAATGCTCGCCATTGTAGCGTTGGGCAGTTGGCTGTTAACAGTGTGTAGCGTTGCGCAGTTGGAGGTGAGCCGCCAGCAGTGGTGGATGTGGGGAGAGAAATGGCGGAGTTTTGAAATTTGTAAGACTGGATGTCATGAACTGCTATATATATTATGACTTTTGAACACTATTAAGGTAAATACATTGTTTGTTCTCTATCAAAATCTTTCATTTGCTAACTATGCCTATCAGTAGTTAAGCCTTCAGTGGTTTGTATCTTTTATTTAGCTGGCAGTAGTGACGATCGCTGTATTGCAGTAGTTCGAGTAACGAAGATTTTTGGTGAGGTAAGTGATTTGTGAAAGGTATAGGTTAATGTTAATCAGGGCCATTCCTTTGTAGGGATTTTTGAAAGTCAGACTGCGTTGCGCTAAAAATATTGTGTGTCAGTTTAAGCACAGTCATGTATAATTTTTCTAAGGGGACGTTTCACTATTCACTGCGTTTATTTTGTTCTGAAAGTGACCTTAGGCACAAGTAACAGAAGCGCCATGAGCAAATTCACTAATTCACATAACTTTCAATTTGAAGGTTGTTGAGAAGATAATGCAAGGTTGAAAGGCACCCTAGTGGGACTATATAAACTGATTGAGAATATCGGCATAATTTTAGTGTTCTAACAACATTTATTTTTTCTTTAAAACAGACATAAATTATGTTAGACAAGTTATTGATTGAATACCATACACAACTAACAGGTGATTCAAGACTACACTGGACAAGGATCCTGGGTGGCAGAGACAGTATAAGTAATGGAGTGAGTCTAGTACTCTGGCCATAAAAATGTGGATATGCAATCTGAATTGATCTGCCGCTGAGTAGACTTTGATTGATCAAATCTACTCTAGTTTCTCTACATTGGTGCAGCTGAGAGCAAGTGGAAATTGAAGTCTGTACGCCCTGACAATGCTGGAGCGGCAGTACGTTACCCTGTTTGCTTCGTGCGGCAATGTAACTTGCAGCTGGCGAGATGTGTGCGGCGGAGGCGAGGCGTAATGTGGGCACCTGTGAATCGATCGCGGCCACGGAAGAAATCCAGAAATCTCACGGTCTAGCGATCAGGCTGACGGATCGCAATTTACTCTTCACCAGAGCCCTGAAATCACGGTAGATTTCAGTGTGTGATACACCCGTCTGCTGGTCTTACAAAGGACCAATTTGGCTCACTTATATGACAGAGCGCACAAGGACACCAAACGTCAAGACTCGTAAACCAAAAACGAATAAGTGTTCCCTCGGCAAACGAGTAGTCTGACACGTTTGAAGTCACGCTGGCGATACAGCAAGAACTTCACCACAGGCTCCCCAATCTAAACTACTCGCAAGTGAAGTCAGTCTCAGGACAGCTCCCAAGTAACAACCACACATGCCAGAGCCTCGACCAGAAGTGCTTACCAGAACGAAGTCCCGCTTCCAACTGCTTCGCACCATTCCCAGAAAAAAATTCCGTTTTCCCGCAAAGTGCACGAACGACACCGCCTTCACGCCGTCTTGAGCCAATCACAGGGCTCAAGACGCGCTAAATCTCCCCTCCCCCACTACAGCATCAACTCATGTCGAACCAGGGCAAGAGTTAAGAAACTTGCGTCTCTGGGAAAAAAGGAAACCGCCAATTACTGGCTTTTTTTTAAGTTTTCGCAGAGGGGGAAGAGACGATTTTCTCCAAAGTCGTGTCGCCTCCCACGGCAACAAGCGAACAGATACAATCTAGAAGATCTTTATCTAAATCTGCTGTGCCTTGGAGCTTGTTAGTCCTAGATATGAGGTGTAATGGAGAGTCTATCTCCGCCACACTCGAACCGTATCATCAACCCTTACGAAGTGAAGTCGTAACTCATCTGACCAGGCCATGGTTTTCCAGTCTTCTAGGGTCCAACTGACATGGTCTTGAGCCCAGGAGAGGCCCTCCTGGCGATATCGTGCTGTTAGCAAAAGGCACTCGCATCAGTCATCTAGCGCCATAGCTCGTTAATGCGAAATTTTGCCACACTGTCCTTATGGATATGTTCGTTGTATGTCCAATATTGAGTTATGGGGCGAACTGCCGTTTTACCTCCGAGAATGTCTCCCGCAATCGGAGACGAAACGTCAGGAGAGTGTTTTATGCTTCGACCACGGCCAATCAGCCCGGAAGTTTTAAGTGAAAACAAACAGTCTACTCACTGTACACAGAAATTTTTTGTTACATAATTTACCGTACTCATTCGGGTTCAGAGTGCTGAAATGGTAATCTTAGGAAAGTCCTATACAGTCTAGGAAGATCCCGGGTCAAAAATAAAAGCAAGAATAGTGTGTTCGTCAAATTTAACAAAAATTAATATGAAAAACAATGGCAAAAGTGCAAGTAGATATCCTAGCTAAAATTTTCATCATAAATATTCACTCTGACAACATAAACTGAGGTACTGTAGGTGGGTAATGTTTCCTATCAGCTGTATGACTTACCTGAAATTAAACCTCAGGATGACGTGGCTGACACGAACGCGAAGGAATTCAAGCTATTACTCCAAGCTTACTTGGTTCTGAAGTGAAAGCACGCTAGTGACACCAACGTTTAGTGCTTCAGTAATGCTTCATTTACCTTTCGAAGTTTGCAGCGACAGTGGCGGCGGTGGCTGTCTGCGTGTCTTGTACTTGTCAACCTAATAACACTATGCCGACCTATGACTGCACCACTCGACGCCTTTCAAGAGAAGACAGCCTCAGTTTCCCCACTTTTCCACGGCCTTCCCTCGCACCAACACTAGTATCGGCCTGTGGGAGCGCTCAGTACATTCCGTACTTACTTGTTCCAGCCAGTCAGAATTTTCCTAGTAAACTTCTGCGTCGCAATAACTCCGCCTTCTACCTCCTTCTCTTCCTTTCGTTCACTCAGTGTCCGAGTTTTTGTTATTGCGTTTACGTTTCTCCAGGGCAGGTGTCTTTACATGTGAAGCCCACGCACGGCAGGATCACGTGATCCGAGTGTTTACTAATCTGCGACGCGGGGGGTTTATTCCATCTGCCTGAAATGACCAGAGGCGAGGGACCAGCTCACTGTTATCTTAAACTGGCTCCCTGTGCTGAGAGTCGGTTTGTTGTACCTTGCTAAAGTTTCCTAAAGTGGATTTCCATGTCGCGCTTCTACTTTCTAACCTGAGCGACTGGTCGCTTTCACTTCAGTCGCACGTTGCTATAACAATGTATTCATTTATCTGCATGCAAGTTAGGAAGGAACTATTAACATCGTGTGCGCAAAAGCCAAATAT
Source organism: Schistocerca piceifrons (assembly GCF_021461385.2). Lineage (NCBI taxonomy): Eukaryota > Metazoa > Arthropoda > Insecta > Orthoptera > Acrididae > Schistocerca > Schistocerca piceifrons. The sequence continues at coordinate 328,388,924 of NC_060141.1, forward strand.
GGGCCATTGCTCATTGCGCTCCTCATTATGCAAATTAAGCTAATTACGTCCAAAGTATGGCATATGCCCTATCAATCGAATAGGCGTGTAGTGGAGAATGACATGTGAGATGGTAAAATACCCTGCCACCATACAAGATTTCAAATACATCATAAATTATATAAATTTAACGATTCAACTAAATATCCAAGGATTATTATTACTTAAATTGGAACAATCACTAAAAATGTTATGGATAGTGCGAATCAAAGACTGCGTTTTACTGTCAGAAAACATAGAAGATTTAAGAAAGCTATTAGAAACCGCCTACACTACGCTTGCTCGTCTTCTTCTGGAGTACTGCTGTGCGGTATGGAATCCTTAGCAGCTAAGATTGATGGACAACATCGAAAAAGTTCGAAGAAGGGCAGCTCTCTTTGTATTATAGTGGAACAGTGGAAAGGGAGTCACAAATACGACACGCAAGTTTGAGTGGCATCATTAAAACAAAGACGTTTTTCGTTGCGGCGAGATCTTTTCACGAAATGCTAATCACCAACTTTGTCCTCCGAATGAGAAAATATTTCATTAACTCACAACAATATAGGGAGAAATAACTATCGTAATAAGAGAAATCAGAGCTCACATGGAAAGACTGAAGGTTCATTTCTTCCCCTTTCTGTTCGAGAGCTGAACGGACGAGAAATCTAGAAGTTATACTATGAACTCTCTGCGAAGCACTTAAGTGTGAATTGCAGAGTAGTCACGTAGAAGTAGGTGTAAATGTGCATGTACTTGGGGCTGTAAAAGGCACCACTTTCGTTCTGCCTAGCAAAAAATATAAAGTGTCCTTTTCGGGCGCGAACTGGGTGTTCCAATCCCAGATCTACACAGCTCTCATTTACATGTCAGGTTCGTCAAACGCCACCCATTCAACCTGAGCAAGAAAACGCGCATTTGCTCCGTATACTTCACCGCAGCGCCAGTAAATGGTTACTTCTCTCTGAACAAGTGCTCGTTCTGCACTTGAATTGAATTGTGAGTCTTCTCTAGACATGTGTCCGTTCTGAATGATAAGTAAAATGTGACTCCCAGTTCCATTAAAGAAGCAAAGAAACAGCACTTTTTTCCCTTTGCAATTATACTAGACATTTTTGCATAAGAATGTACTTCTAAGTATCAGTATCATTATCATTATTTCTTCATTGGGAAATGAGTTTCTCTTCGGGGCTTGAAGTGAGGCGGGTCCAGAGATCTTTGTACTAACTTGGAGGCATGCCTGCAGGTTCCTACAACATCTTGTAAGTCACGTCGTAAGCGTTTAAGAATTATTTGCTATTTTCTATTAACACCTTTTGTCCTCGATTATAACAGTGTTTGGAGCAGGCGACTGTCAGTTCGGCATAAGACTGCAGTTACCGTTCTCCATTAGAAGAGTACCACATAACAAGAATAATTCTTTCTTTTACATAGGCTACGAATATCAAAAATTTTTGTTTTGAGTTTGTTCATCCAAAATTTAACATTCCAGAAACATTATGACTGTTTTGTATCTTTGGCGTGTGTATCGTGCAGCATTTGTAACACTATCCCAAAAATCTTTTAGATGTCAACTTCTAAATCTATGTTGTCCGAATAGACTTCATGTGGTACTCAGAAGTGCGGATGATTCCCCTGGAAAATCGACCTTTTATTTCCTATTGAGAGAAATGCGCTGTCACATTTGCAGTACATGTCTTTATGTTTTGAAGCAGTAACCTATATAAACTGCGAGGGCCATTCAGAGAGTAACATACGAGATGGGGCTGGCATTCCCGTCGTTGTGTCTTCGCGTCTGCTGAATTATTACGCATCCGAGTGATCTTTTGCGATGCATGTTGCCTCTGCTTTGTTCGCTGAGAAATTAATATAGCTGCTGTAATAGGAAATCCAAAGAGACGTGAAGTGGTTTAATGGTTGGGTTTTTGTTCGACGAAAAACGGAGACCAACTGAATTAATCGGGAACTATGTGCGTCGTGTGGAAACGACGTAATGAATGAAACCGGAGTGAGACGTTGGTATGTTATGTTTGGCGTTGGCCCCACCAATGTTCACGAGGAACGACTTGTGAGAGGGTATGCTTCTGGTGGATTTCCTCTAACGTGGAGAAACAATAGTGAGAGATATTGTGAAACATTAAAGTGAGAAAACAAGCGTCGAGCAAAACTGCGTTCCAACTTTATTATCATTCATGACGCACGACCCCATATTGCCATTTGAAGCCGACAGATCTTGGATGGTTTCGGATGAGAGCATTTTGATCATCCACCATACGATCCGGACCTTCCTCTGAGCGATTTTCACTTGTTTCCGCAAATGAAGACCTGACTCGTAACGTGATGACGAAGAACCTCAGGAAAGCGTCCATCTATGGTGAAGCCTCAAGCGCCAGCAGTCTGTTGCGATAGAATTAACAAACTGGTGTACTGTCATGATAAACGTCTTAATTTACACGGAGATTTTGCTGAAAAACTGCTGAACAATGTGCTTTTAAAATGCAAGTAATAAAAAGGCTACCTTTGGCGATTTTTTAATTCTAAGACGTTAGTTACTTTCTGGACGGTCCTCATATCGCTTCAGACCCCAAGAATGAACAAAAAAAACAAAAAAACAAAAAAACGAATGTGACGGAAATCGGTAGACGTGAAGTACATGTAAAACAAATGATTACAACATCAGGGAAACTGGATGATTCATTCAATGAAAAGAACTTCACAAATTGAGCACTTCAATAATGTGTTGGTCCACCTCTCTCCCATATGCTAGCAATTATTCAGCTTGGCACTGATTGACAGAGTTGTTGTATGTCTTCTTGAGGTATACTGTGTCAAATTCTGTCCAATTGGGGCGTTAGATCGTCAAAATCCCTAGCTGGTTCAAGAGCCCTGCCCATATTACTCGAAATGCTCTCAATTTGGGAGAGATCTGGCGACCTTACTGCCCAAAGTAGGGTTTGGCAAGCATGAAGAGAAGAGGTAGAAACTCTTGCTGTGTGCAGACACATTATCCTGCTGAAATGTAGGCTCAGGATTGCTAGCCATGCAACAAAACGGGACGTAGAATATCGCCGACGTACCTCTGTGCTGAGAATGACAATGAACGAAGTCCCGCTATGAATTGAAATGGAATCCCAGACAATCACTCCTGGTTGTCAGGCTGTATGGCGGGCGACAGTCAGGTTGGTATCCCATCGCTGCCTGGGGCATCTACAGTTGCGTTTTCGATGGTAATTGGGGCCCAGTTCGAAGCGGGACTCATCAATGAAGACATTTCTAGTCAATGAGATTCCAGGCCGAAGACGTGTCTGGAGACGCTCCGAACAGCAGAGGGATTCCAACCTGGCTGTCGCCGTCCATACGGCCTGACATCCAGAGCGATGATCTGGGGTGCTGTTCCATTTCATAGCTTCTCTCCCCAAATGCGAACGTTTGGGCGTTTTAGGCAGGGCCCTCCACCCAGCTCGGGATTCTGAAGATCTAGAGCACCAATTGGACAGAATTTGGAACGATATCCCTCAAGAGGAATCCAAGAACTGTATCAGTCAGTGCCAAGACGAATAACTGCTTGAAAGGACGAGATTTGGCCCAACACTGTTCTGGCGTAACCACAAGCTCCGGGACGAAGATGCGGAATGCAAGAGCAGAGAAGGCGGTGAGAAAACGGCGATCAATGGTGCGCGGAATTGGGCCGGGTCGCGCCAAGAGCGACACCTGTAAGTAGAGAATATAAGCGACACTCCTGCTAGCCGTGGCCCGGCAGATCGGCATCGGATCGTGGACGCTAGTTGTCAGTGACGTGAGTCAACTTATCTGAACATTTCATATGTCAAGGACTCTAAATCATATTGCTTGTCGCTCCTCGTTTGCGACTACTACTTGTAAATCTCCAAAGTTAAGTATTGTCAATTGCTTTATAGAAATAAAACGACTAATGTTATTTGTGTGAGTTGTTGTATAGCATTCCGAGGACTCAACATCCTGCAGGTACCCTATTAGCGACGAGTGGGCAAGACCCCACAAACACTTTATTGAATTGCTTAATTAGTGATGTTGTTTCTCTTGAATAAATAATCCAGTTTTTCTGAAACTGTAACCATTCGTTTGTCTGTACATGTGCATCATGTCTATCAGTTTCCGCCCCATTCGGATAATTCCTTCATGATTTTGACTTACAGTGTTTTTATCTTTAGACTGAGAAATAATCCTTCACATGCTAATGTTAGTTTCTGTATCATACTACTTACATGAAACATTTGTAATTTTTAACATCGGAAGCACCACGTTTGAGTAGACGATGCCAACATTACTGAAGAGGCATCTGCATTCTTGATTTTAAGAATTACACGCACTTACGATTTGGCTAATACATAGTACCTAATTAACTGATTTCTGCTGCCTCTTGTAGCGTTAAAGAATGGAATGTATTGCTGAAATATAATTGTTGAGCCGTGGCGACGGGCGCTAGTTATGCTCCACTTGCGTCGCTGATATCGACACTCGTCTGGTCGTATATCTCTGACTGTACGGCCTTTGGTTTTCGGGCTTGGCGTGTGGCCGGAGTCTCTTCGGTCGGCGTCCAACGAGGCAACATAATCTGAAGGCAGGCCCTCGTCTCGATCCGCAGTGCCTGGGCCTCGCCGTCCTTGCCGTTTTGCCCCGTGCCGGATGTACGGTGCTGATTAGTCGACGCGATTGCGTGCAAAACGGTGGCGGGTCCGTCAATCATCGCGTAACTGGAAGCATGAAGTTACGTATGATTCACATTCTGCTGTTAACGTGTGACGATTTGTGAAACCTATGGTGGCATGTTGTATCTACCGGAGATCAGTTAAGGATGGTTTCAATAAGAGAGTATTATACGAAACTTACGAAGTCTAAGGCTTCGAAGTGTTGTTTCCGCGGAGCGGAGTCTAATTATTTCGATAAATGCAAAAGGGAATACAGTTTTACTGCTTGTTTTAAATGTTTCTTGCAGTTCTAATTTGATGTAGTATGTTAATTAGTGTGCTCTTCGCCCAGTTTTGGTTTTAGATTTTCTTTTAATATGAAGGGCAGAGCTTTTGTTAAGTCAGTGTAATTTTAATTGTTCTTTTATTCGGGAAATGTCTCATTTTGGTTTTCAGTTACGTTACAGATAGTCACGAAGTTATTAAGCCTTGCATGATCTTGAAAAGGGTGAATCACGAGTTGAATTTGTCTGCCGCGTGAATTATTTGCTGTTCCAGAAATGGTCTGGCATGTGGGGCAGATGGAGTTAGTCGCCTTGGAGGGCAGGTGAGATCGTGTATGTTCGGCGTGTTTTTTTCCCTGGTTTGCAGCTTGACCATCTTCGAAATTGATTGGCGGTTGCTTTCTACTCGTTTGTTCCGTGTGCCACCGTGTATTAGCCGCGCTTCTATCCTTTAGTTAATTATCTGGCCTGTCTGCCGGTACGGACGAGATCTTTTCATAAGTAACTCAAGGTGAATCATCAGTGTTGTGTAAATTCTGGTTACATAAGCAATGAACCTGATAGTGTGCTTATGGTGGTGACTGTCTGTGATCGTTTTGGAATGAGATCTAATTATTATCTTTAAAATACCGTTTATTATATTGATGAAAGACAAGCGTCCGAGATTTAAAGGCTTGATCTTTGGTAATTCCATTTGTATCTTTTTTTAAAGGGGGAAGACGGTTAGAGTCAGTTGTATATTTTCTTAAGAGGACAAAGGTCCGAATTAAATTTTTATACTGTTAATCTGATTCTGTAACAATGAAATTCGTTCTTTAGTTTAAATTAAAATTATGTACTAACGACAAGATTGTCCATCAGCAAAGATCCCTAGCTTCCTATCTCCTTAGAGTAGCTGTGGTTAAATTGCAATTTTGGTTTCTCTATCACGTAACTTGAGCAGTAACACAGCTCAGTTGTAATGAAATAGAATGAGTTTTATGATCCACGTCTCAATCTCCTTGGATCATACTTGGGTTTTGTAATAACACAGCAGAGTTGTAACCATTTCTTTTTATGCAGTAAAGTGTAGCATACAATGTCAAACGCTTACGAGGCAGCAGAATCAGAAAGTGTTTTCATTTGGGCTCTAGCAACTCTTCTGGCTACCATGCTGCATTCAGGCAAGAAACGAAGTACAAGGCTCTTTGGCGAGCAGGCTCAAACAGCTGCATTACGACATCAACGTAGTATGGAGATCAATGATCGGATCTCCTCTCCTGACTTTCTTTGCTCTGTGCCGATGCGCAGGTGACATTTCATTCGCATCTCGGTTCCTGGCGGCGTCTCTTATGCAAAACAAAGTAATAAAATAATTAAATGCTTGTTCAAATGGCTCTGAGCACTATGCGACTTAACTTCTGAGGTCATCAGTCGCCTAGAACTTAGAACTAATTAAACCTAACTAACCTAAGGACATCACAGACATCCATGCCCGAGGCAGGATTCGAACCTGCAACCGTAGCGGTCGCTCGGCTCCAGACTGTAGCGCCTAGAACCGCATGGCCACTCCGGCCGGCTAAATGCTTGTAAAAACAGTAAACATTACTTAAGCTTTATCCTCATTTAAATATTCCTAGTGCGAATAAAACACTAAAAGTGACCTTACAGACAGGACCGGTTCGAAAACATTTCTTACATAAACGACTTATTATTTGGCGCCACCTCTTCTCCACTGTTTCGTCATACACTTTAATCCGTGTGAGTTTCCGCTTCCAGTTATGATACTGCATACAAATCTTGCACTTTGATGCCCCTAGCACCCCTCTAACCTCTCCGCTCCAAGCGGCCGCTACTAAGTGTATACGCCCTGTACAGACACCTCACAATTGTGATGACTCTGGCACCAAGGATGCCCATGTCCTGGGGCAACAGAGGGCCGCGGTCTCACCACCCCCTCCCTCCCCCATTGCCGAACTGTCAGAGTAAGGAAGAAATACAGTGTAGTCAGAAAATGATGAACACACGTTCATATCCCAGATATACTCATGAGGAAGCAGAATCAGAAATTATTTTATTTTGGGATGTTTAAGAAACAAACACATATGGCTTTTACCGATTTTTAAAAAAGCTTTTGACACACTCAAAAGACAGAAACTTTGCATGATAATGCGAATCGCGGATATCCGAAACGTCTAATAAATGCAATAAATGTTTGTATCAGAACACGACTGTCACTCCAGATCTCAACGTAACAGTGAATAATGAGATTCCAACTAATAAAGGAGTGCGACAAGGCTGCTGTATCTC